>NC_065449.1:133485149-133702649 GCF_917563875.1 Diabrotica virgifera virgifera | reverse complement strand
GGTAGGTCAACAGTTATTTTATAGCATAACTTTTTTATCTTGAATTTTTGAGCATTTTTGACACTAGATTATTAAATTATGAGGTATTCGAGTACTAAAAGTTACTCTTTATGTTGGTATATTTCGTTTTTTGTTGAAAAGTTCTTCTAATTTTTTTTCAGATTTTAAAAACGAAAAACTTTCAAATCGATTTTTCTAGAAAACGGTGTGTCCTACCGACTTAAAGCAAGAGTACCTTTTAGTACTAGAATACCTGACAATTTAATAATCCGGTGTCAAAAATGCATAAAAGTTAAGGACAAAAAAGTTATGCGATAAAATACCCGTTGCTCTACCCAAAACGGACGCCTATGACCGGTACTAGAAATTTGCAATGGATGGAATCGATTCATCTCTGAAAAGTAAATATGTATACCAATTTTTGTTTTTCTAAATAGAAGCCTTCTGGAGCTATTTAAGAAAAACTAATTTCATGACGCCATCTTCAAAGAGCTCTAGCTTCCTTAAGAAGCATTTTCGGACTAGGTGAATTGGGTTAAATTGTCTTAAAATTATCTGAGGAATCTCCTGTCTTCGTTTGTCGGTAGAGTTTCTGGACACCCTGTATATAGAGTAAGATAAGGTAAGTTACGTTATAAGTATTTTGTATATGGTGTATATTCTGTGTGACTATGTTTTTGTTTTATTTTGATTTAGCTATCTATCTTTCCTGTATTATTTCTATTTTTTATATAATTTTTGGTTCCCATAAGGTAACCAGTGGCGCCCAATATTTTATTTTTTAATTTGACATCCTTATTTCGATTTTTCTATTTTTTTTTTTCATTTCTAAGCTAATAAGAGTATACTAACAACATCCCTTAAAGAACCACCCCATATCTCTTCCGATTCTGAGCTACTAGGTCATGTCCTTCATTGTGTAACATCCCCTAATATGACATAACAACATCTTGTCAAAATTCTATTTCCTTTTCATGTTGTTCTGAAGCTATTTTCTTGTGGCATTTTTATAATCAATTATTTTCAATGGGAAATAAGCCACAATTTTACCAAAAAAATGATTTTATTAACGTTTCGACGCCCAAGTCGGGTGTCGTTGTCAAAATACAAAATAATACTAGATTAAAAAAAATGTTGTTGCTTAGTAAAAAAAAATTCTTCTAATAATTTATTTAATCTGACTCATTTATATCGGCAATTCAGACAGGTATTATACATTTTAAAGTAGAGGACTTTAAAATGATATTGCCAATATTGATGAGTTGCGTTCCTGGGACGACTTTACTAAAAGATAGTTCATTCGATTACATGAAAGCAACCTCAACTGAAGAATATCCGCCACAAAAATCATAGCATGTGATCTGTCTTTAAATAGACAACCAAATGCAACGGTGGCAGTAAAATTCTCGCGCTAGAGATTCCATAGTAAATCACGAGGGAAAACCAGGAAAAAACCTCGTGATACTATCCCGACATCGTAAGTATTTGGGCTTACATTTAGTTTACTCTTAAAACTAATACCAAATTTTGACTTTAATATATTATATGCTATTTTAAATTATAAATAATACATAGATATTATATAAATAATACTAAAATATAATATATATGTACTAACTCGATATGTTACTGACTTAATAATCGTGGTATTTTCTTTCTATTGACTTCCTCTTTTAGTATGGGTAACCACATCCTACTGCATTCTACCTTTTCATGTTATACAAATGTCACCCTCTTTTGGGGCATGTTATATAGTTACACCCGAAAAATAAGCTTGGAACCATAATATTTATGCCAGATCTCTTATTTATGTCATTGCATCGCAAATTCCATTTACAGAAATTTGCGACACATTTTTGTAAATTTTTATGATTTTAAGTTATTTTTCGGGTGTAACTTCAATGATACATATTATGCAAAAAAATATGTTGCCTCGCAGATTTAAAATGCGTTAATCTCTAAAACAGTTGAGTTTAGCGAGATAAATGTAGTATACCTTTTTTAAGTAAAAATATTAAAAGAATAAAAGTTTGCATTCAAAAAGTATGTAGAGTGGATAATAAAAAAATTGAACCTATTAAATGAGCGCTGAAAGGCGTATGTGGCGCCCTCTTTGGCAATGCATCATTTTTGGTGGAGAATTTAGATTTCTCATCCCAAAGAAACCCTGCTTACCAAATTTGGTGTTATTATCCCATGTTTCTTAGGAAATATTCAAGAATAAATAAAATAAAAGTTTAACTTTGACACCCTGTATTTCGGATATTATCAACTTTCGTACCAAAGTAAGTTAGCTTAAATCGACCTATTTTAAGCTCAAGAATCGAAGTTTAAGTATGGCCCATTTTTACCAAACACCCTGGATATACAGGGTGTTAGTACATAAGTATGACAAAGAGTAAGGGGTAATTTCTACAAATGTTTCTACATGAAAAAATAATGACAGTTTGCTATATAAACATATGTCCGCAAATGCTTCGTTTCCGAGATACGGGTGTTCAAAATTTTCTTACAAATTGACTATTGGTTGAGGTATGCAAATGAAATCTGCTAGGTTTTAAAATGTAGCTATTGCGCATTTTTTACATATAATTAAGAATTTTATATTCGCCATTGGCGCGCGTATGAGTAATGGTTTGAAATTATTAAAAAAATAGTACGCCACTGAGATATTTCAAATTAAAAATCATTTTTGAACTCCTTGAATTTGTGACAAAAAATCTATCTTCTCTTTTTTTTTCATACGACCGCGACGCTTCGTTTTCATGCAAAAAATAAAACATCTTAACGCTTACAAAGTATTCGACGAAGTTTCTATATGAACGTGTAGAAACATATTTCGAATATATTATACTTTGTAAGACGTTAAGATGTTTTATTTTTTGCATAAAAGCGAAGCGTCTTATGAAAAAGGGAAGAAAGATTTTTTGTCACAAATTGAACGGGGAATTCAGAAATAATTTTTATTTTGAAATATCTGTGTCGTACTATTTTTTAAAAAATTCAGATAATTAACTTTACTCCAATGGTGAATATAAAATTCTTAATTGTACATATGTCAAAAAAAATGCGCAATAACTACATCTTAAAACCCAGCAAATTTCATTTGGTTACCTTTGCCGGTTTTAGAACAATAAATAAATCTTCAGTTTGTAAACAAATTTAACACCCCGTATCACCGAAAACCAAGCAGTTGCGGACATATGTTTATAAAGCAAACTGTTATTATTTCTTCATATAGAATTACCCCTAAAGTTGAAACTAATAAATGTCGGAATCACTGTCAGGGATATAACTAAAATTGAATGAAAAGAGACATTCAAAAAAAGAAATAGAGGAAGACTACTTACATACAGATATTATCTTACTACACATGACCTTAAAAAAATGAGGATTGCTACTTTTGGGAAAAGGCTAAATACTCATAATATATGAAGTATAGTTGAGTTTATATATTTTTTAGAATATTTTGTGTATTAAACGTGTTAATACCATGTTTAAATTAAAAAAATATATATATATATATACCTATCTGCAATTGCGTTATATTTTTTAATTGTGATTATTTCCATTCTAACCCTCTTTAATTTGTTTTTAAATGTTTTTTTTTGGCAGGTAACAACCGAAAAATGTCTACAAGCTCTGGACCAATCAGATTGGGATGTTATGAAAGCGATAAAAACACTAAAATTGCAAAATGTTGTCAGTGCCGATCTATCCATATGTTTCAAGGGTTTGGAACATACCTCGTGGGATATTACCAAAGCTGCTCAATGGATTTTACAACAAGACGGTGAAGTAACTCAAGTATAATGGAACTTTCTTTTTTTATATAATTGTTGACGAATTAAAGTATACTACTTGTTACTGCAACACATATTGAGATACTATAAAACATACATGTATTTAAATCCTTTAGAATGGATTCTAAACTTCCAACTTAGTGCACTAAACGATTTAAAAAAATTAGATGATGCGATAGCTATTTCCCTTATGTCAAAAATATTCTTGATTTCATGTTTGCTTTATTTAACTCAATTACCTCATTTTGAGCGTATGCGTCAATGCGTGCCTACTTCTAGAGATCTAATTTAGAGTATTATCTTATAAGCTCTATGTTTATGTAGATGGCAATAACTTTATTTATAAGCAGTAAAGTATAGATCTCATCAAATTCCTATATAAAAATGTTCATTTGCAATAAATCTTTTGGTTATTCTCCAACAGTTGTTATTTTCTCAATAATCTTTGAGAAATGAAATTCTTTTTTCTAGGTACCGTTCTCAAAACAAATACTGTATACAAACACCAATATAAGTGAAACCTCTGAATTTCAATGTAAGCATTTATATTGGTAAATTATTATTCGAATATTTGAGTTTATTATTCAAATCATCCAGTAATACTTCATCATTTCTGCTGTTGTTACTAATATTTACCTTTAAGAATTAGATCTCATACAAAATATATTCTTAAGATAATTTTACAGAAGTGGAAAACAGTCGAAAATATTAAGAACTCGTTTACTATCATTGTTTTGTAACTGCCACAATCTAATTTCTAGATGATCCATACCCTCCTTCCACGTTTTACTGTCCTTAAAATTGATTTTTTTTCATAATACGTTAATTTGGAGCATTTTGCATTTGGGTAATTAATTTTGTTAAATGATTATTTGATATGAATTTAAGTTTGGAAGGTGTACCAATCTTAAGGTTTTAAGTATTCGTAATAAGTAATTATTTAATAAATTAACATTTAATAATTGCACTATAAACTGGTGCTTTGTTAACTTTAACGCTACTGAGTCAATAAATAACCTATCGTTTTCCTATATATTAACTCATTATATGATAATATTATTATCCAGTTTTAAGGTGTACGGCTCTCACTCCCTCTAAGATAAAAACTTATCAGACCCAGCTGTTTTGGTTTCTAAGAGGTTCTTCGGAATAATTAGGAGAGAAAATGCCTCCGTATTTGAATTTCCATGTCTTTGTAGTTGACGATGTTTTTGTTTTAGTAGGGGAGGAAAGTATGCTAAATGTGCAGTCACTTGAGCGCTTTGGGGACCTATTGGATTGTGAAGATTAGGTTCTAAAACCAAAAAAAGTTAAGTAAAGTTTTCCATTTTAGTGGGGACTTTCCATTTTTAATTTAATTTTTCATTTCCAACAATCGTTTTTCCGATTATAGCGCCATGTATCCATAATTCGAAAAAATGTTTCAAATAAAAGTTACTTATTTTTCCGTAAGGAATCCCCCACCCCACCTCCGTGGGGGTCGTGTTTGGTGCCATTCGATAGATTTTTCAAACATATTGAATAAATGTAATTTTCAGTTTTTCGATCTGATGTCCATTTCGCGAAATATCGCGTGATTCGTTAAAATTTTAAATTTACCCCCCCCCCCTCACCGTGGGGAGTCGTGTTTGGTATCATTCGATAGATTTTTGAAAAATATTGAGCACGTATTTTTTAGTTTTTAGATCTATCGTTCATTTCACGAAATATTCGATGTTTTCTTGTGAAATTTTGTGACTCACCCATTTCCTTACGCCCCGCCCAAATCGTCAGATTTTTGAAATATACACTGATTTGCATGTACTTAACTTACCTGTGACGATTTTAAGTTTTTCTAAGGATAGATTTTTTTTCGGTCCCCCTTAACGAACTCCCCTGTGTTTAGAGCAAATATATGGAGAGGTACTTCTACAGGGTACCAGGTTTCTCTCCGTATGATAATTTTACGGGCTCGAGTTACTGCAAAAATCCCCGCTTGGGCTCCCCTACTATTATATTTGACACGTAGATTAGTTTTGTAGCTGGCCACACACTTACTGATATCGAAGAGGCCGAGCGACTGACAGGCGGTTAATTGAAGCCAAAATCACCACATACACGCAGTTTTCGTAAAGGCGTTGGCACGCTCGGTCACAAAACTGCGTGTGTGGCGTCTCAACTGCAGTTCATTAACTTAACTACTCAAATAACGGCCTTCAGTCCTGGCCTGCATGCCATGGCCTCTTCGATATCCGTAAGTGAGTGGCCATCATCCGTAAGTGAGTATGGGATCTGATCTTTATGCGCCACTGGTTGGTCTATGAGCACTGTTGGGAAGTATTGATAATAAAGGAGTTAGTTGGTTTATAGAAGTCCCAGGTCTTTAGCTATCTTTTGATGAAAGAGCTTTCCTACTGAGTTATGCCGTTTCAGGTAAGAGGTTTATTTTTGGTGTATGCTTAGTTAGAAATGAGTTAATGATAATTTGTTGTTCTGAATAAGTCTGAGCTGATGATTATCCCATGAAACCCTTAACGCATCCTTTCTGTTGAGGCTCTAAGATATTGGTTAGAACACGGTGTTGGTAAATATTAACTTTGTGTGGTGACACCAAAGTTGGTATTTGGTTGTAACCAATCTATATCAATGTATACAAAGGATGTGACCAATTTATACAAAGTTGGAAGGCAAGTAATAGGGAGGTACTTGTCTAGATCTTTGGTGTTATTTTGATCTTTAGATATTAAATAAGTTGTTTCCTGAGTTAGGAATGATGGTGTTTTCTGCGGATTAGAAATATAGTGATAAATTAATGTTAATAAACAGTCATGACACTCAAAAACTTCTTTAGCCAAAAGTTTTGAACTGCGCGTAGTACAGGAGATGTTTAGTTATAAAGCTTCTTTATAATAATTTCTTCAGTAGTGAAGGGTTAGTAAGGAGTAGTACTGTAGTATTGGCAGTTGTACGTCGTATCTTAAATCCATCCAGCATTGATGTTAAGAGCATTTGGTGTGGAAAGTTGGTTTCCCAAAAACTCATGAATTTGGTCTTGGCTCGGGTACGATTGATTAGCACTTTCTGCAGTGGAATTGAATTTCCTATAGGACGCCTTCTCGATAATACACAAAGTGTATTATCGCATTTCAGGTGCTACTAAACTGAATAAACGGAGAGTTTTTGTTTTAATGTTGGGCTGTGCTGTTTTCTGGGTGTTGTAAATGTCTTACAGTGCTCATCGTTATTTCTTCAGCTTTTTGATTATTTTCCCACTTACTTAACCCATTAGCGCCCACTGTACTTATTTAAGTACAACTGCTATTTTGACATGCTAGTGCCACCCACAATAAAATAGTTATAATTCTTAATAATTACAGGAAATTAAATACCCCTAAGACGACAACCGTAACAGATTTCGTTTAATGATTCACGTGGTTTGTTAGTTTTGATTTATTGCTTATAAAGAGAACACGTGCGTTTTTATTTTCTGGACATCGACTTTGAATATTTATAATAAGTGTCTCTTATTTGCTTCTTTTTACCATCAAACGGTTTACGTTAGTTTATAATAAGTTTAGTGAACGGCTTACGTGATTAATTTTTTAGAATTTTAATTATAACGTGATTTATTTGTTGTTAAAATTACGTGTACTCATATGAGTACAATGGGCGTATGGGAGTATTTTTGATATTTTACAATATTTGTGTTAAAGATACGATTTTGAGAGTGTTAGTGTTCGAAATGTCTATGGAAAGAAATATGAAGGTTTACCTTCAGCTTTAGAAAATATTCTAACTGATATGCTCACTGACGAGGAAGACATTGCGGATGATAACCGTATAGAAGGAAATTTGACACTTCCTAAAGACGTTGTAGTAGAAATTGAAGTTCATTGCTTTTCGAATGAAGACAAAGACTTAGAAGATATGTTTTTGGAACTGTATGGAACCTGTAGCACAAGTAAAACGAAGGTCAACTGCTGCTAAGGCCAAAGTGGATGTTTCTCAACCTGCTTTATATAAAAATTATAATAAGTCCATGGGTGGTGTAGACTTACATGATCAGCAAGCATACAGTTACCGTATCGGAATAAGAGGAAAAATGGTGCTGTGTGCTTTTTACTAATCATATAATATCAACATAACTATTGTAAATAGTTGGATATTGTATTAGCTGGCTAAAGATCAACAAAGTAGTCTTCTTGATTTTTAAAGAGTACTTGTAAGTCATTATTTTGGTTTAATCCGAATCAATGTGTATGAAATCTACACCTTCCGGAAATATTCTGCTTACCGCTAGGAAATATGAAAGAAGACATTTTCCAAAAAAACTTATTAAACAATTAAGGTGTGCTCAGAGTCACGAAAGAGCCAGATGGAATTGTGAAAAGTGTAATATAACTCTTTGTATTGAGAGAGACTGTTTTAAAACTTTTCGAGTAAATATTTTGTTGTCTTACATTATTTATTAAGACGCTGTAGTGCTCAGTGTACTGATGTGAGTACATATCCATATCTAAGTAATTCTATTTTTTTTTTTCAAATATAGATGATTTCAAATATAAATATCAAATATTTATTTGTTGTTTTGTTACAAATAATAATATTACTAATAAATACCTAATGCAAATTATAGTAATTCTTAAAATGAGATAATGTGGGCCCAATATGCAAATATTCCAATGTATGGACTTTCCTAGTGGTAGTCATAGCTCAGGTATTCAGGTACTGGCTTACCAAGCTGAACGGCTAATGTTTGATCTTGGTATTATAGATACCAGAAATTTTTCAATTTCCAATTTAAGCCCACCGTGCTTCGGAGGGTACGTAAATCCGGGGGTCTCGGCTACGTAAATAGCCGTGAACACTAAAGCCTGTGTCAGAAGATTGCACAAATGGAAAATGTACAAAAGCCAATTGGCTGCAGTACGACCAGTTAAAACAACAAACGGGCTTGTACGACATATACCTTTTTTAAAAGAGTTTATTTTTGGTATCTGGTGTCCGCTTCGTGGGTTTTGTTCCGTTGAATTCTTGTACGGAACATTTCGCTTAACAAGCTATCGTTACTGCCATTATCAGGTGGATATGTAGGTTGCTTGTATGATAAGTGCCGAGAGTTTGTATAAGTGCTGAGCTCAGGAATATTTTCATGTATTTCATTGGGGATTTGATATACAACTGCCTATTGGTTGTGAATCTTGTTTGTGTCATTCTTTTTAGACTTAGATTATATTCGTTTCTTTATCGATGTTTTTTCACCTAATAATAGAAACGCAAAATATCCTTCATGAACACAGTCGATTTCATGCTTCGCCTCATTCGCCTAACTTGAAGGAACGCAGGCTTATGTTCCAGAGCAACACCTTCAGCGAGTGGAGCTCTTGTTGTTGTTTGGCTCGCTTGTGATATTGTTGGGCTCTAGCTAATTATATGGCAAGTGCCCGCCTTCTCAGCACCCTGCCACCGCAAGCTTTCACCTCCAGAGTCGGCTCCGAACATGCCCTGGCGATCTCCAAACAGCGACCTTAAACATATATATTTTTTCACCATTTTATACCTACTCTTAGGTGCCAGTTTTAATTCCACGGCAAGCGTATGTACTGTCCTCTAGGTATTGGTACTAAGAATGGCCAGAGAACATCCCCATTCGCAGGGGGACGCTTAATAGAAGAACAAAACTCTCACAGGATAGTATTATTATTATTATCTTAAGGATAAGTATATAAGAAAACCGTAAATGAACTTTTGATTGGTAGTTAATATTTTAATCAATGTGTTGAAAATAGAGTAGGTAGCTGTCAAAGTTAGCATGGCTTTTATGTAGAGTGGAATTAAACTTTAAATCGGTCGTGTTTCACTGTTTTCACTTAGACTGATTTTGAAACCGTTTTCTTGTGGTATTTTAACATTATTTACTATTTTTATGGGAATTAGATATAATTTCAGCTAAAAATACGTTTATTTTGACGTTCCACAATCGATGGTGGTTAAAAGACGATGTCAAAATAAAATTAAAATTTATAAACAAAGTGATATCTGTTTTAACTCTACGTTGACCACCACGTTGACAACCAATGCTTTTGAGCGACTGTGCATCTGAAAATACTTAAATAAGGGATAACTTTAATGTAATAAAAGCGTTTTGGTAGAATTATGGGTTGTGGGTTAGGCCACTTATCATAGCGTCATTTATTATATCCAGTAATACTTGGACGCGATTTAGGCAAAAAATTACATTTATATATTTTCCACACAACTCAAAACATATATCGCCTGATCTTTAATTCCGTAGTTGAAGTCGAAATGTCAAATATAAAATATTTTAATGAAAGTTGTGATTTATTCCCATTAATATAGTGCATAATACAAATAGTAAAATTTGGCATTATGGTAATTTCAATAAAAATTGTTTATACTGAAAATAAATTTATTTAATATAGATTGTCTTTGTAATGTCAGTTTTACAACATGTTTCTAATGCAGACCTTGAAAGATAGATATACATAATTGTAAATGTAATGAAGATAATATAACTGAAATCCCAAAAATACACTTTCTTTAAAGTAAATTGAAATTTTACAAGTAAAATTAAGGCATATTTCCAGTAAAAATAGTAAATTTACTTATGGTATAAGTTTAAAATGGTATATGGTATAAGTTATGATATAAGTAAAAAATACCATATTATCTTGGCACGACAATTCCATGGAATGGAAATATATTTTTAATGGCTCAATAAAATTTGACATAGTAGAATGGTAACTGTCAATTGTAAATATTTTTATTTTTTTATTTCTATTCTGTACTAGTCTTCTACAGATGTTTTAATGTTTTTCTTTGTATTCTGTGAACAAATAGGGCATGCCTTGAAATAAACCTATCCATTAAAAAATTAACCGTCTTCCTTATTTCTCCACAAGTGACAAAATTGTGTTTTGGTTTTTAAGTTAAATATACATGAATTATGTAGTACTGGTTAGATTGTATAACAACCATTCATCAATGTTATTGCAAGTGAAAATAATTCGGCCGCCTTAGGTACAGCATCAATGTATATATTAATGGAATCCGTAGTTAATAGGGAATAATGAAAGATGATTCCTACCAAAAGTCACATAAACCTTATTTTAAATAGAAAACCAAAAAGTACTGCGCGTAATTCCTCAATATCAACCAGTATATTATACATAATTTGAAAAATATAAGTTCATGATAACCTTGTTACAACCTATCAAAATAATAACTACAAATTGTCAGAGGATTGATTTTTGTCTTTTCTTAAAAAGTATTCACCAACAGTAATCTCAAGTCTACTTGAAAAGTATGACACTTAAAGCTAAAATAAATACCAATAAAAGAATTAATATTAAAATTAAACTCAGCAGGTTTCCGGGTTGAACCCGGAACCCAGGTTTAGCTTTCAGTATAACCTTTCCAAATGAGATCAACATCTCTATTATTCAATTGTTTATTGTACTTGTTTAAATTTTGTATTAAAAACATTGAGAATAAGGGTATATAATGAAAGGCCGCATATGAAATGCCTCCCGAAATAGGATTTCTTACCTGTCGCTAAAATGGTCACATACGAATTGCCTCCCAAGCTTTAAATAAATTACACGCTTCTAATCTTTATGTGAAGGTGAGACGTTGCCACATCTTCGTCCCTTTGTAAATTTTTGGTAAAATTGGTATTTTGTTATTTTATTTATTTTATTTTCAACCTTTATGTATTAAACATTATTGACACCAGGCGGTATTTATATATTTCAACTAACTTATACATATATAATTAGTTTTATAACCATTATAATATATATTTTATAATAATCATTATTTTTTATTATTAATAATTTAACAAAAAATACAAAAACATAATATAGTTATTTTCCTAACAAGTGCAGAAAGTCATTCTTTTCCGCACGCGACTGCAGTTTGCCGAACGACGCGAAGCGGGAGTTCGGCAAGCAGTCGAGTGCGGAAAACAGACTTTCTGCAAGAGTTAGGAACAATATTTTTTCTAAGAGTCTTTAAAAAATTACCAAATCTTAACCAATCAATTTAATTAATATAAAAATACATACACAAATTAATTCTTTGACAATGTTATCAAAACCAAACTTTCAATATAATTAGTTAGCATGACGACGATCTTGGTTTCCATGACGATGATTCAAAACGACTGTTATTGTCTACCGATTTGACTTTAGAGTATTATGTCAAAATAATTTTATTTCATCGAATTGTCGCGTTAATATCAAAATCTAAATAATATCTAAATATTAGTTTATTGCATGTATTATAATTACGTTAAGGCCATATTAACATATCTAAATTAACACGCGTGCGGAAAAGTAAAAACCGCGTGCGGAAAAGTAACACGCGTGCGGAAAAGTGAAACTGTCTAAACTAAAATGCGTGCCCGAAAGAAGACATTTTTGCACGCTCGTAGAAAAAGTATTTTATAGATTTATTAAAAATAACATCATAAAAAAACTTATTTGTTCAAATAAAATCACAAAACAAAATGTGTAGAAATATAAAATTAAAAAATATTTTTCCTAAATTTATATGATACTATTTTGACAAATTCTAATCTATTTATTTTACATTCTCTTAATTCTAAAATTTTTTCATTTAGACAATTTATTTTTCTTGTACTTTCAGCAACAATTTTTGGTGTCGAAACAGAATTCATTTTAATGTAGGTATTTATTTGAAGTTGTAAAATTATATCAATAAAATTATTAATGTTAGGATGAGGGCAGTAGAAAGAAGCATTATACCCACTTGAAATGAAAACTTTTGCATGGGTTTGTGGTTCTTTGTAAGGAGGAAGAGTGCTCAGTGCTCAGCCCTAAGATGTGAAGGAAATGTCGAATTTTCAGATATGTAATTATCAACAAGATAATCACAAAACTGGGTGACTCTTTCATCGACTGGTTTAATTTCTGCCAAATCTATAGCAAAAAAATCACTAACATCTTCAGGATGTAAGAATGAAAGACCAAAAATATAAATAAGAACATGCGTGATATCGGTTGAGTCAACACCTTTTTTCTGGTATTCTGGAGCTAATCCCAGTGCTTGACTTTTCTATACCATGCCTGACCCAAATGAAAACGACATCCATGAAGATCTATCTGATTCAGGTAATGCCATACGAATACCATTATGAATGGAAATTTCAAAGTCTGAAGTTATTACTTTAGGGGATACAGGACTATTAATTTTAAAGCATTCTTCTATGACATATTTAAAAGCGAGATAATATGAAGATGACTTTTTATCTTGAAGTAAACAAAAGACAAGAGGAATATAATGTCCATTTTTCAAGCCATGTATACTAAACAATTGAGTGAAAAAACGAGGACAGTATTCAATAGTTCCGTCAACATACCAATTGGAAACAGTCGAAAGAAAACGAAGATTTGAAAACATGTTAATATAACAATATGATTATCTTTGTCATGTTTAATTATAAAATTTTCATTTCTATTTGTAATAATAGAAGATGAATCGAGAGCTTTATGAAATTCAGATATATTTTTGGGAAGTTTAATTAAAGAATTTGTGGTTCTAGCATAATATAAATTTTGTCTCACCCTATTGATATCATTGATAGTAAATGTCTCTATATTTATCTTCTTAAGTTCTTTACAGATGAGCTTCATTGGGTTTTCGCTGAGATCTTCCACGGCTGCTCTTTTTATTGAATTGCTTACGGCTTTTCTATTGTAAACTTCGGCAGACAACTTCTCGTGGTTATGATCTAATATTGATTCAATTACGTATTTTCACATCCCCGTGTTTTCACAAATGCTTTGCAGGTTTTTTTAATACATGTTCACTGTTTTACTTTATCTTTGGCCAACATTTTTTGAGAACCGAATGTAAAACCATCAATTCATATATAGTAAAGGTTTACCCTTTTGACTGACAGTTACCGGTAATTCCATTATTTCGGATGTTATAACTTAAACAGGGGCCGGCGTAGCCGAGTGGTAGTGTGCTAGGCTAGCGTGCCGGTGGTCCGGAGTTCAAATCCTACCGCCGGTAAGAACAACTAGACATTTTTAAAATGTTTATAGGCCCCAGGTCGACTCAGCCTGAATAAAATGAGTACCTTGGGTAAAACCAGGGGTAATAATAGGCGGTTGAAGCGTAGCACTGGCCCTGTTACCCTCCTTGTATACCGTAGGCCCTAGATATAGCAGACTACCCTGCTATACTCCCAAAGCCACGTGAGCGGTATAAAACGGGAGACTATTATTATAACTTAAACACAATTTGATCTACTCCTTTAAAATGGTACATTTTTTAGGCCGTACCTTGCATTTGTTAGAGGAGTCAATTTTATTTCTTTAATATGTAGGGGGGATCAGTAGAAGCTTAAGTTCAAGTTTTTGGGGTCGCCACCCTTGTCCCCCGGCCGCCATCTTGGAAATGGTGTGCAAAGGGGTTTCGCGCTATATCTCGTAAACTACCAACTCTACGGAAAATCTAGTTAAACATAAAATGTAGCAAATTATATTTTCTACAATTTTATTTCTATTACTTTTTATCATCAAGTAATCAACAAAAAATATATAAACAAAAATATGTAAAAAATTTTTAACAAGTTTCCTTTTAGAGGTTATAACTTTTTTTCAGTTCATTTTAAAGTAAAATTACATTTTAGCAGTTTTGTAGAGGGTTTTTCAGCGAACAATTTCCACTATAAATTTGTTTAATTCTATTTATTTATATAGGGTTTACAGCGCTCCAAACTTGAGCAGATTCTCGAATGCTCATAGGGATATAATAAAAACAAAAGTTAGGCTTACTTTTCTATCTATATATATTTTTTATTCATACAATTTATTATGATTTTAACATTCCTATGCTATTATTAATCTGTTTTTGACCTTTCTCCCCACTATAAAACTTATAACCCTAAGCATATGTAGAAACGACCCAAGAAGTTGTTTGACGACAAATTCGCCGGTTCAGAAAAAGAATGACGCAACCGCATATTGCAAAATTCTTAAGAAGAGCAAAAAACGAAGTTTTGATATCAAAATCATAAAGTATGATTAAAATTAGCCATTCACCACACCGTGGTCAGGATCTCGAGATATAAGCGTTTTTTGGGGTGTGCCGCTTGTATATGAAGTAACATAACTTTTTTCCTATTGTATATTTTGACTTAAAATTTTCCAAAAAAACTTCTTCGTGAATTATATAATTTTATTATTGTGTTCGTTAAAATTATAAACTAAAAAGTTTGTCACTCAACTTTTTTAAGTAAACATGAAACTAACGAAATATGATGACAAAATGTTTAAAAACTAACAACTCCTTTTTTAATGTGTTTACATATTTAAGATAAATTCCATTGTTATCTACATGCTTTAAAGATTACACAGTAAAATTTTCAAAAAGGAAATATTTACAGCGACCAAAGATACAGCGAGGTAAATTTGAAAAATCATCAAAATTGATTTTCGGCATTTTTGTATAAAATTTGATTTTTGAACATGTTCCACCAAATCTAGATAAAAATAAACTTCATATTCGGATTCAGCAACCTCGAAAACAAAAAATAGACCAAAATTGGTAATTCACCTTAAATTTGACTTTCGTGTTCGGCATAACGATTGCTGCCGCTCGACTAATATACCTCGTCCAATTTACTTACCGTTGCACGTCATCCGCGCCATAGCCTGTGACACGATACCAACACGAAATATTTAGGCGGTGGGTGTGTTCTTTTTTAGAATCAAAATGATTTTAAAGGGAAACACACCTACCACCTAGATATTTCGTGTTGGTATCGTGTCACAGGCTATGGCGCGGATGACGTGCAACGGTAAGTAAATTGGACGAGGTATATATAGATAGAACAGTATTTTTTTTATTGTATTCCTATGAGAATTCGAGAATCTGGTCAAGATTGGAGCGCTGTAAAACCTAGATAATAAATAAAATTAAACAACTTTATAGCGAAAATTGTTCATTAAAAAATCCTCTACAAAATCGCTATAATGTTATTTTATTGTGAAATGAACGGAAAAAAAGTTATAACCTCCAAAAGGAAACTTCTTACAAAATTTTCTCATATTTTTATTTATAACTTTTTTGTTGGTCACTTGACGATAAAAAGTAATAGATATAAAATTGTAGAAAATTTAATTTGCTACATTTTATGTGTAATCAAATTTTCTGTAGAATTGCTCGTTTAGAAGATAAAGCGCGAAAGCCCTTTGCACCCTTTTTTCCGATATGGCGGCCGGGGGACAAGGGTGGCGACCCCAAAAACTTGAACTTAAGCTTCTACTGAACCCCCCTACACATTAAAAAAAAAATAAAATTGACTCGTCTAAGAAATGCAAACTAAATGTAACATTTTAATGGACTAATCTTGAAATCGACAAACTGACAAGCTTGAAATAGACAAACTGACTGATGCAGGAACTAATATTTCAAGTATTTTTACAACATTTAGCTCATTAGCACAATTTACAAAAGAGAATATAAACAAATAAAAAGATTAAGGTAAAAGTACCTATTCACGGAATCGTTAAGAAGAGATTAAAATCGCAATCTGGGAATTACCCAGAAAATACCCAGAGAGTATAAACAAACAAATAGATTAAGGTAAAAGTACCTATTTATGGAATTATAAATATGGAAGAGATTAGAATCGGAATTGGAATTACCCAGAAAAGCTGGATATTAGATTGTCGGGTATGTAACAACTTTCTTTTCTAAAAAGAAATATGTATGTCGTACTGTGAATTATTTATGTGAAAAAAATTTTATGTATACTGCATTAAGAATTAGAAAAATCAAAATAAATAAATACTACCTATTTAAATTATGATTTGGCAACATTGTGTCATTATACAGAGATTAAATAGACAAAATATCAGCTTAATTGATTAACGAAACGGAGGCATTTCGATTGTGCCTGGGAGGCATTTCATGTATGAAAATATTTACCTGAAAAAGTGGGAGGCATTTCGATAACGCCGTAATGGAAGGGGTTGTGAAAAAATGTCTTATAATATAAATGAATCATATCCATATTTTCTTTGTGATAAAATGTGTAATCAATTTTCTTAAGCTCCTGGGGATAACGATAATATGAGATATATACTAGTTACTTGATTGTCATGGGTGGTTCATTTTAAACAGAATAGTGTAAGCTGGAACACACTTTAACAATAATTGAAGGCATTGGGAGTATTATTTAACTCCAATTAAATAGTGTGCTCAATTTTAAAGTATTTTCGAAATAAGATCATAATTGAATTGCTAAAATTCAAAATTCAAAACTTGTCATAATTTCTACTTATAAACTAACAAATAAAAGCAAATTTCAAACAATGTAATTTGGATCACGATAAAATTATGATAACCAGATTATCCAGTGTTGTTAGCATTGAATTTTTTATCCTTAAAATTTTGCCAAACGAAAAATTATTTGGCTTTGCTTTTAATCGTAGTTAATTTACAATGACTGTATATTTGCTCTGTGCGTGACCATGGTGGGGGTATCCTGACACGATGCCAGCGTGAGTAGCGGCGAAATATGATAACATAAGAAGTATTTTTTAATTTCATTTTAATTGTTTGTATCGTTTGTAACAAATTTGATCAAAATAGTAAGTGCAATTTCTATAGATATCCAATAATGACAAATAAATTAGAGAAAATTTAAACTACCTAGGAGGAGTAAAATCAAAGGACAGATTCACACCAAATAATGTCACTATAAAAATCACCAGATTCATCTTTTTTTGTCGGCCTTCGACGGTAATCCGGTAATCAGTATCGATCAACTTATAAGACTAATAACAATTCGCTGTCTAAAAACAACAGTTTTTTATATGAATGCAGACTAGAAATTGAAGGAATAATTAAAAAAACACAAAAAATCGCCTTGATAGGTTGATTAACCTATGAATTTTAAATGTCCATAGTGTCAAAATTTCATAAATGTTAATAGTATCAAAATTTCATAATTTAGTGGAGTAAACTTGCCTGCGGCTGGACCAATTAGAAACCAGCATTGCGACGCGGTAAATTTGAATTAGTCCTCCTAGTTTAAAAACGAGGATAGATTTTTCCCTTTCTGTTCCGTTTGGAGTTGAAAAGATAAATTGTGATGAATTTTTAGAAACCCAGTTCTTAATACTACATCCATTTTATACATAAATTGGAAAAGTACCTTTAAAAAACTAATTATTAATAATTTGCAACTTCACAATATGTAGGTATTTATCATATGCTTAACCTCCTAACTTGCTTAACTACAGTATGTCCCTGTAAGTTGTATCCACATGGAAAACTTTTTTGTTATTAATTTTACGAAAAAAGTTATTCTTCATGAAAAGCTCTGCATGGTCCAAAACCTAAGATTCAACCATCAGATATAAAATTTCATGAATGTTATACGAGGTATGTCAAAAAATTTGAATTTCACGCAAGAGTAAAGTAGCTTTATTTTTCACAATATTGAAAATTGCTATTATGAAAAGTTGTTTGGAATTAAAACTATATTCTAATATGCAATTACATCTTTCTAATTGAAAAATTATTTTTTTTTTGAAAAATTACATTATTTTCAGTTATTTCAATTCCGATAACTCTTTTAATATTAATTTTACGAAAAAAAGTGATTCTTAATAAAAAGTTCTGGATAGTCTAAGACCTAATATACAACCATCTTATATCAAATTTTATCAATTTTATACGAGGTATGTCAAAAAAGATAAATTTAGATCAAAAGTAAAGTACCTTTATAGTTCAGAATATTTCAATTAGAAGGATGTAATTACATACTGAAACATAGATTTTAATTCTAAATAACTTTTCATAATAACAATTTTCGGTATTGTGAAAAATAAACGTATTCTACTCTTGAGCGAAATTTATATTTTTTGACATACCAGTGTTGTTAGCATTGAATTTTTTATCCTTAAAATTTTGCCAAACGAAAAATTATTTGGCTTTGCTTTTAATCGTAGTTAATTTACAATGACTGTATATTTGCTCTGTGCGTGACCATGGTGGGGGTATCCTGACACGATGCCAGCGTGAGTAGCGGCGAAATATGATAACATAAGAAGTATTTTTTAATTTCATTTTAATTGTTTGTATCGTTTGTAACAAATTTGATCAAAATAGTAAGTGCAATTTCTATAGATATCCAATAATGACAAATAAATTAGAGAAAATTTAAACTACCTAGGAGGAGTAAAATCAAAGGACAGATTCACACCAAATAATGTCACTATAAAAATCACCAGATTCATCTTTTTTTGTCGGCCTTCGACGGTAATCCGGTAATCAGTATCGATCAACTTATAAGACTAATAACAATTCGCTGTCTAAAAACAACAGTTTTTTATATGAATGCAGACTAGAAATTGAAGGAATAATTAAAAAAACACAAAAAATCGCCTTGATAGGTTGATTAACCTATGAATTTTAAATGTCCATAGTGTCAAAATTTCATAAATGTTAATAGTATCAAAATTTCATAATTTAGTGGAGTAAACTTGCCTGCGGCTGGACCAATTAGAAACCAGCATTGCGACGCGGTAAATTTGAATTAGTCCTCCTAGTTTAAAAACGAGGATAGATTTTTCCCTTTCTGTTCCGTTTGGAGTTGAAAAGATAAATTGTGATGAATTTTTAGAAACCCAGTTCTTAATACTACATCCATTTTATACATAAATTGGAAAAGTACCTTTAAAAAACTAATTATTAATAATTTGCAACTTCACAATATGTAGGTATTTATCATATGCTTAACCTCCTAACTTGCTTAACTACAGTATGTCCCTGTAAGTTGTATCCACATGGAAAACTTTTTTGTTATTAATTTTACGAAAAAAGTTATTCTTCATGAAAAGCTCTGCATGGTCCAAAACCTAAGATTCAACCATCAGATATAAAATTTCATGAATGTTATACGAGGTATGTCAAAAAATTTGAATTTCACGCAAGAGTAAAGTAGCTTTATTTTTCACAATATTGAAAATTGCTATTATGAAAAGTTGTTTGGAATTAAAACTATATTCTAATATGCAATTACATCTTTCTAATTGAAAAATTATTTTTTTTTTGAAAAATTACATTATTTTCAGTTATTTCAATTCCGATAACTCTTTTAATATTAATTTTACGAAAAAAAGTGATTCTTAATAAAAAGTTCTGGATAGTCTAAGACCTAATATACAACCATCTTATATCAAATTTTATCAATTTTATACGAGGTATGTCAAAAAAGATAAATTTAGATCAAAAGTAAAGTACCTTTATAGTTCAGAATATTTCAATTAGAAGGATGTAATTACATACTGAAACATAGATTTTAATTCTAAATAACTTTTCATAATAACAATTTTCGGTATTGTGAAAAATAAACGTATTCTACTCTTGAGCGAAATTTATATTTTTTGACATACCTCGTATAAAATTGATAAAATTTGACATATGATGGTTGTATCTTAGGGTTTAGACTATGCAGAACTTTTTATTAAAAAACACTTTTTTTCGTAAAATTAATAATAAAAGAGTTATCTGAATTGAAATAACTGAAAATAATGTTAGTTATCTATAATTTTTCAAAAAAAAAATTTTCAATTAAAAGGATGTAATTGCATAATAAAATATAGTTTTTGATTCCAAACAACTTTTCATAATACCAAATTTCAATCTTGTGAGAAATAAAGCTACTTTACCCTTGAGTGAAATTCAAACTTTTTTACATACCTCGTATAATATTCAAAAAATTTGATATTTGATGGTTAAATCTTAGGTATTGGACCATGCAGAGCTTTTTATGAAGAATAACTTTTTT
This sequence comes from Diabrotica virgifera virgifera, assembly GCF_917563875.1. NCBI lineage: Eukaryota > Metazoa > Arthropoda > Insecta > Coleoptera > Chrysomelidae > Diabrotica > Diabrotica virgifera. The sequence goes on along the minus strand of NC_065449.1, from coordinate 133,682,009 downwards.
TCGTAAAATTAATAATAAAAAATTTTTCCATATGGATACAACTTACAGGGACATACTGTATAATAATTTATAAATATACAGGGTGTTTCATTGGGAAAGTAACATACGTTAACCGTAGAAAGAGGACACTTAGGCGGTCTCAAAAATACCATACTTAATGGGTCTTGCTTCATTAATAACAAAGGTACTGGATATTTTATCTATTTTGCCACTTAATTATTTAGTTCATAACTTTTTAACCACACTGTATATTTATTATATATTTGGCACGCAAATATTACTTAAGATGTAGAATCAAGTAATTTATTTAAAATTGTAAATAATCCAGGGCCGGATTAAAAAATATTGGAAAGATGTTCCGACCCAAAAACCGACCCTGTACATTAATTTTTTTTTAAATAGAGTTTGCATTTGAAAAGAGGATGAAAAGCTAAATTTAGTGGTAGGTATACTTTGGAATTTTCAGCATAATGATTTTTGTGGTTAAATTTTGAATTTGAATTCTGAAATTATGCGAATTGCGAGAGCTCCAAGTAGAAAAAAAAATTGAAATATGACTTACAACTTGTTAAACAAACTGTATATTTATTTTACGTTTAACACCGAATATTATTTAAGGTGCCCAATCAATTAATATATTTACAATTATAAACAATCCAGGGCCGGATTAAAAAATATTGGAAAAATGTTTCAACCCAAAAAACACCCTGTACATTAATTTTTAAAAAAATGGATTTTGTATTTAAAAAGTGGATGAAAAACTAAATTTAGTGGTGTACTTTGAATTTTCGGCAAAATAATTTTACGGGTAAAATTTTGAATTTGAATTCTGAAAATATGTGAATTGCGAGAGCTTGAAGTAAAAAAATTAAAATGTGACTTAATTTTAATTAATACCACTATTAATTATTAAAGGTGAATATTTGTTATGAATAATTTGTCGCCATAATAAAAAAATACTAAAATGTTAACATTTTACCAATTTAGATTAAATAATGGTATTAATTAAAATTAAGTCACATTTTAATTTTTTTTATATCGAACTCTCGCAATTCATATAATTTCAGAATTCAAATTCAAAATTTTACCAGAAAAATAATTTTGCCGAAAATTCAAAATATACCACTAAATTTAGTTTTTCATCTTCTTTTTAAACGCAAAATCCATTTAAAAAAATTAATGTACAGGGTGTTTTTTTGGGGTCGGAACATTTTTCCAATATTCTTTAATCCGGCCCTGGATTTTTTATAATTTTTAATAATATTCGGTGTTAAATATACAGTGTGTTTAACAAGTTGTAAGTCGTATTTCAATTTTTTTCTATTTAGAGCTCTCGCAATTCGCATAATTTCAGAATTCAAATTCAGAATTTTACAAGAAAAATTATTCTGCCGAAAATTCAAAGTATACCACTATTTAGTTTTTCATCCTCTTTTCAAATGTAAAATCCATTTTAAAAAAATTTAATGTACAGAAAGAAAATGGCAAAATAGATCAAATACCCTGTATCTTTGTTATTAATGAAGTAAGACCCATTAAGTATGGTATTTTTGAGACCGCCAATAAAACACCCTGTATATCATTTTGTTCTATGATCTTTGAATCTTTGATTAATAATATTTACACTTTCCTACTTTAATACTTCTTTACTAAAAAAACAAAAAATTATTTCTTATATTTAGTTTTGATAAAATTAAAAATTAACTGCACTTATTTATTACTAATTTTAATTTTATTTTGTTGCATTTTTCGTTAATATTTCATATTTCACAATGTTTACTTATCGTATTAAATTGTTAACTGATTTGTTTTACTTCTAATGCTGGGGCCACAGTAACGTCTAATGCCGTTAATTAACGCGTTATTTGACATTAAAGAGAGGTGTAGCCACGACTTAGCGCGCTAATTTGTTATTGCCATTATTAATGCCGTTAAACGTTAGACGATAGATCGGGTGGCGGTTTCTTTCGACACTTCAAAGGAGTTACTCCGTTACTTATCGCGTTGTTGTGATAACACTTGCACTGTTTCAACAAGTTCTAGCTTGCAGCGCAGCAGAGTAATTTGTTTTGTGAAATAGGTACATCTATCATCTATTCTACGAAAACGGAGTGGAGTAATGAGAAAATAATTGAATTTTTAACAGTGTTTGAAACAGAACCTTGTTTACGCGATCCCCGACAAAAATCACATAAAAATCGTGATGTTCGTTTTCTGTGCCTTTTTATCATCCACCATCTTCTTTTGAGTATCGCTTTTTACTTGATCCGTTTATAAAATAATAAATTCATAAAATAATAATTAGCACTCATAAATATAACAGCGTAGCAGCTTCGACATCCATCTTGAAATTATTGGATTAAAAAACGCGTTTTCTGCTGACTACGCGCTAAAATAAGTGTGGCCAGTCACTTTCACGCCCAGTTTATTCCATCATTTTTGGTGTACGATAATGGATAATGGACGTTAGACGTTAACGTTACTGTGGCCCCAACATAAGTGTAATAACAGCACTTATCATCATTCTAATTATCTGAACTTTTTGTAACTATTTAGGTACCAGTTATTTATAGTCGATTCGCTAATCTGAGACAACTGTCTACACTACAATCTCAATAAAAATGCACTAAACAGATATAAACAAACCAAGACAATTTGAATGTTCGAGGAGCACACCCAAATCACGATTTGGGAGTGCTCCTCGTGCTTGTTTATTTCTAATGTGATTATTTAATCTTTATTGTGATTGTAGTGTAGACAGTTGTGTCTCAAATTAGCGAATCGACTATATTAAAAATGTAACCTTGTAAAGGACTAAAGTTTTCTAGACTATTTTCTATTTAATAATGGTCAATTGTATACATATTGATTTTGAGTACGTCAATATTAAGTAATAATTGAAAGTGATTTTTACTATTTACCATTAACAGTAAGAAGAAAAAGCTTAATAACAATAAATGATAACTAGATAATAGAATCTGGTCATATATTATACATATATATATATATATATATATATATATATATATATATATATATATATATATATATATATGAATTAAACGAAAAGATTTCTCTGATATACAGAAGAAATCTTTTCCGTAGCGGACGCGAAAATGTAAATTTCAAAGTCTTCATAAAAGACGATGAACGACAAAAGACACCTCTTTGTGTCACAGATTTGTCTACAAAGCCACGTTATTCGCTACACATTCGTCAATAACGGAGAAAAACCGTGATATGAGAGGAAACGGCGATTGCATTTTATTTCACTTCGACCACCACCGATATTCTACACGACGTGTTTCGAGCTCATGTCAAGCTCTCGTCAGGAACATCTAGGTGGATGGTCGAGGTGTAAGAAAATGCTTTTGGCCTTTCTGGTAATAATAAAATAACCAGACTTCAGTACACTTGGTACGACATCTATATGAATTAAACGAAAAGATTTCTCTGATATACAGAAGAAATCTTTTCCGTAGCGGACGCGAAAATGTAAATTTCAAAGTCTTCATAAAAGACGATGAACGACAATATAGATGTCGTACCAAGTGTACTGAAGTCTGGTTATTTTATTATTACCAGAAAGGCCAAAAGCATTTTCTTACACCTCGACCATCCACCTAGATGTTCCTGACGAGAGCTTGACATGAGCTCGAAACACGTCGTGTAGAATATCGGTGGTGGTCGAAGTGAAATAAAATGCAATCGCCGTTTCCTTTCATATATATATATATATATATATATATATATATATATATATATATTTTAAAATAACAGTATATATATATATATCCACATTCTCTATTTCATTTGATTGATATCGTACGAGTGGTCGTTAAACCAATAACTTCTCATCTTTTGTTTTAAACATATGTTTTACTTCGAGTAATTAGGGAATTAAAACTTGAGACTGTCATTTTCAGATTTGGCGTAGATCTACGCTTCTGCTATGTCTTGGTCTCGAATGTTGTTTTTGAGTGGAATGTGTCTAAGGATATTCAACCTCTCATCCTTACCGATGAGCCCAGAGAGGTTGAAGAGGGCGAAACACATTTCTAAGAACTAGTGTTTGGATTTTTAATTCTATTCAAAAATTTTCCCAACCCAAAATGGTGGATGTGTGAATTATTCGTAAGGGGATTTCTCCACATTCTCTATTTCATTTGATATATATATATATATATATATATATATATATATATATATTGTTGTGATCTTGATTATTGATATGAGATAATATTCTTATATGTCATTTAATTTAATCAATGCATCAATAATAATCAAATTAATTAACCGGATCACATATCAATATGTTTTCAATCTCAGGGCGAATTATAAAATTAATTACTTACTTACGTGGCTTCTAAGTATTTCTCAATGGTTCCTAATCGGGATAGGAAAGAAAAGAGTCAAATAATACACACATATGGGTTACAATTATAATCAAAATATTGTTTATTTTATTTAAATGGCAATCACTGCTTAATATTTGCTAGATCTTATTTTTCTTAAAACATAACATTTACAAATGGGAATCTTATTTCCTTTTGGTTTCCAATTGAAAGTTTTTATTAACATTTAACTATTAGGATTTATTAGCAACAATTCTATTTAAGTTTGATGAAGCTTTTCTGATATTATTTATTATGTTCTTCAATTTATAATGTGGTATTTAATACGAAAAACCCATACATTCATGTCCAAACAAATGAGACTGACCTTTTTCTGGTGAACTGAGAATGTCTTCACACAAGACCCGTTTCCTGCTATCCTTAGCTGCGATCAAAACCTCGTCCTGGCTTTCAGTAATGTCCTCCTTTGAAAACTAGCTCGTATAGCTCTCGTACCTGCTTCTGTCGTGATGCTGTATTCTACCTTTTTCGAAACTGCAATCAGCTACCGGGACACTCTTGGCTCAAGGAGGTTCTTTTACTCTCAACCTGGCCTACCTCTCGTTCCACGATAGATACTCCACACTCACGGAACTACACCGGCTTTCTCACTCTCCGTACACTACCGTCTACTACTGGACTTCCCTTCTCGACAGCTCAAAACATTCTGATCTCTATTTGTCATTCATTCCCCTACTTTCTAAATATCCCTTCCAGATTCACAAATCAACCTTCCACCACCAACTCTCATTCGCAGTATTCCTCAAAACCCATTTTTAATCTTTCTAAATATGCTTAATGGATTTCCAAAAAAAATAGTTAATTCCCATTCTAAAATTACTTTCTACTATTTACAAAATTTAATGACCTATTATCTACTTCAACTGAGTCATTTTTAGCATAGGCTAATGATCGAACCTTCCGCGAACAACGATAATGACCTATTATCGATTTCACTTGAGTTTTATTTAGCATAGGCTAATGATCGAACCTTCCGCGAACAACGATAATGGTACGCGCCATTCACTTTGTTTATTCTAAGCGCATTGTCCCGAGTTTCGTTTAATCACTTCTTAAAATTAAATATAACAATTTGTTGTATACAGGTTGTTCTAAATTTATATGCCCGTGGTTGAGAAAATTGAAAATATTTTATATTAAATTGAATTCTGTTTATAATTATCAAAATTTAATTTTCAGATCAAATAGAAATATAACAATATATATATATATATATATATATATATATATGTGGATGTGTGAATTGTTCGTAAGGGGATTTTTCCACATTCTCTATTTCATCTGTTTGATTTCGTACGAGTGGTCGTTAAACCATTAGCCTTGGATCTTTTGATCACTGAGTGTGTTTCAAAGATCTACATCTTATGTTTTTAAATATATATATATATATATATATATATATATATATATATATATATATATATATATATATATATATTGATGTGATCTTGATTATTGATATGAGATAATATTCTTATATGTTACTTAATTTAATCAATGTATTAATACTAATCCAATTAATTAACCAGATCACATATCAATATGTTTTCAATCTCAGGGCGAATTATAAATTAATTACTTACTTCCGTGGCTTCTAAATATTTCTTAATGGTTCCTAATCGGGATAGAAAAGAAAAGAGTAAAAAAAATACACATATGGGTTACAATTATAATCAAAATATTTTTTATTTTATTTAAAAGGCAATCAATGCTTAATATTTGCTATTTCTTATTATTCTTAAACATAACATTTACAAATGGGAATCTTATTTCCTTTTGGTTTTCAATTGAACGTTTTTATTAACATTTAACTATTAGGAGTTATTAGGAACAACTCTATTTAAGTTTGATGAAGCTTTTCTGATATTATTGATTATGTTATTCAATTTTTTATGTGGAATTTAATACGAAAAACCCATACATTCATGTCCAAACAAATGAGACTGACCTTTTCCTGGTGAACTGAAAATGTCCTCACACAAAACCCTTTCCTGCTATCCTTGGCTGCGATCAAACCTCGTCCTGGCTTCCAGTGATGTTCTCCTTTGAAAAACTAGCTCGAATAGCTCTCGTTCCTGCTTTTGTCGTGATGCTGTGTTCTACCTTTTTCGAAACTGCTATCAGCTACCGGGACACTCTGGGCTCAAGGAGGTTCTTTTACTCTCGACCTGGCCTACTTCTCGTTCCACGATAGATACTCCACACTCACGGAACTACCGGCTTTCTCACTCTCCGTACACTACCGTCTACTACTCGACTTCACTTCTCGACAGCTCTAAACATTCTGCTCTCACTTTGTCATCCATTCCCCTACTTTCTAAATATCCCTTCCAGATTCACAAATCAATCTTCCACCACCAACTCTCATTCGTAATATTCCTCAAAACCAATTTTTAATCTTTCTAAATATGCTTAATGGATTTCAAAAGAAAATATTTAATTCCCATTCTAAAATACTTTCTAACTATTTACAAATTTTAATGACCTATTCTCTCTTTCAAATGAGTCTTATTTAGCATAGGCTAATGATCGAAACCTTCCGCGAAAAACGATAATGAACTATCATCTATTTCACTGAGTTTTATTTAGCATAGGCTAATGATCGACCTTCCGAGAAAAACGATAATGGTACGCGTCATTCACTTTGTTTATCTAAGCACATTGTTCCGAGTTTCGTACGCTTATTCTAATCACTTCTTAAAATTAAATATAACAATTTGTTGTATACAGGTTGTTCTAAATTTATATGCCCGAGGTTGAGAAAATTAAAAATATTTTATATTAAAGTGAATTTTGTTTATAATTATCAAATTTTAATTTTTATATCAAATAGAAATATAACAAATCCCCGCCTTGTATTCGATAAAATTTATCTGCATTTTTAAATAAATTTTCTCGAGGCAAAACCAACTCCCTGTATATTTCCTTACTTTAATCTACGTCTTATACCCCTTCTTCTTGTATTACTCTAATTAGTCCCACCTGTAGAGTAATTGTTTCCTTATTTTCAGTGTCCTCATCCTGTGTTAGAGTGTCGGCTATTGTGTTGTCTTTCCCTTTTTCCCATATTAATCTTCTGTCTTTTTCCTCAGATTTTTCACATACTTTTATCGTGTATTCTGCATCCTCGTTTTCATATGCCTCCTCTTCAAATGCCACTGTTTCGATCATATCTTTTTCGCTTTCATTTTTTTGCTTTATTTCTTCTTCTCCTGAGCTCGTCTCTTCTTTTGAGGAATCCCAGGTTTCCTTTGTTTCTGATACTCTCAAATTTTCTTCTTCTGGGCTCAACTCTTCTTTTGAGGAGCCACAGGTTTCATTTTCTTTTGTCTTTTTCTGACTTTTTCTCCCTTTTCTTCTTTGTCCTTGCTTCGTTGCCAAATTCATTTCCACTGTTTGTTCTTTACCTGATTCGTCCGTATTTTGTTTCTCCTGTTCCTTGTCCTGTTCTTCTTCTTTTTCTTCTGTTAGATTCATCGTATCATTTTTAAAATCTATCACTACATGTTTTTCTGCCAATTCGTCAACTCCTACTATCATGTCATGTGACATGTTTGGCATTATTACACATTGTAGTGCATACATCTTCTTACCCAGTCGTACCATTACTCGTATGCCTTCATTTATAGTTGCCAATGTCCGTTTGTTTGCGCCCACTAAATTTACCCTAGGTATTTTGTAAATTAAATTTGTTAAGTTAACTTCTTCTATTAGTTTTCTGTTGACCAATGTTATTTCAGATCCAGTGTCTATCATAATTTTAATTGGTTTCTCGTTGATAAATCCATCCACAAATTTTAAATTAACTCCATTTTTCTTTTCGTTGTTTCTTGCCAATTTAATAAACTCCTTGGGGTTACAAAAAATTCCTGTTTGATTTTTGGTTTTTAGTGAGCGCCGTCGTGAAAAAACGCCGGTTGCTCATCGTTGTTTATATTTTCGTCATAATGTCTCTCTCCGTCATATTCATCTGTCTGGGTATTATTTACTTCTCTTCTATTTTCTCTTGGTCTGTCGGATCTGTTTCGGTTTTCTCGATATCCCTGTTCATTTTGTCTACCATTATTTCTGTTTTCTTGATTTGAGCGTGTGGTGTTTCTATTCTGGTATTCTCGATTTCTGTCCTCATTCCATTGCCTATTTCTTTGTTCATAATTTCCTCTTCCGTTGTCTCTATTTTCGTTTTCCCTTCTGGGATTAAAATCTCGTCTTGTATCGTCCCTCCTATTTTCATTTCTATCTCTGTACTCCTGTGTTTCTCGGGGCCTGTAATCTTCTCGCGACCTTCTTGATTTTCTTTCTCTTAAACGCAATTCTCTTATTTGTAGGAATTGGCATAAACTATCTATGTCTTTGTAGTTTTGCAATGTGATATGGTCTTCCAGCGTTTCTTCGAAATGTCTTGCAATCAGTTCGACTAATTGTTCCGATGAGTAATTATATTGTAAATGTTTTGCGTTATAGTAAATTTGTAATGCATATGTCCTTTCTGATATACCCATCCTATCATTGTATTTCCCATTTTGCAATTCCTTGTTAATTTCCAATTGTTGGACTTTTCCCCAGAAATAATTCAAAAATTTTTGTTCAAATTCTTGCCAACTGTCAAATTCTTCTTCTTTGCAATCGAACCATAGGCTTGCTTCATTTTTGAGATGGTTTCTGATAGTTTCTTTTGCTGTTTCGAAATTTCCGATGTGCTGTATTTTCTTTTTCAGGCTATTTATGAACGGCACTGGGTGTAATCTTCTTACATCCCCGCCAAACCTTATCTTCACGTCATCTGTGCTATGTATAACCATTTCTCTTCTTTCTCCGACATTCTGTTGCGTCCTGTTTTCGGTGACTTGTTTTTCTATTCCTGTGATTCTTTTTGCCACTGCTTCTCTGTCTACTTGAATAGCATTTTCCAACTTGTTTTCCAAACTTTCCATTTCTTTTTTCTGGCAATTCGTTAACTCCTTCATTTTTATTTCTTGTTCTTGCATGTGATCTTTAATTTTCATTTCTTGCTGTTCTATCTCGTTTTTCATTGTTGTCAAACATCCTTTTATTTCCTTTTCATACTTTTCTATGCGTTCCTCTATTTTCTTATTGTTCTCTTCTATTGCTTGTTTTGTTTCTTTTTGATTGTCATCCATTTTTTGCTGTGTTTCATCCATTTTTTGATCCACTTTATCCATTTTCTTTGATGTTTCTTCCATGGCTTGTTTCGTTTCACGTTGATTTTCATCCATCGTCCTTTTTGCTTCATCCATTGCTTGTTTTGTTTCTCTTTGATTGTCATCCAGTTTTTGTGACTGGAGTTGCATCAGTTGTAATAGTTTATCTATTCCTGATAATTCTTGCTGTTCTGATGCCATGATTGTCGTGTCTAAAATATCTTCTTGGTCTGAATGTTCTTTTTGTTTTTTGTTATCCTTGCTTTGGCTTCTTGTCACAGACATTTGTTTTCAAGAAGTATTATCCCCGCCAAATATGAAATTTTACTAGTATGTTACCAATACGACTTTTTTTTTTTTTTTTTTACCCAAATATTATAAATTGTCAATAAATATATCAAATGTAAATATCGTAAAAATAAAATATTAAATCAGTTATGTAAAATTTGTACCTAAAGAGATCTAAAATTTTATGTTATCAAATGTAAGTATCTCACTTTTTACCACAGGCATATAAATTTTCAAATACCGGCTTTACTCTTTCTATCCTTCAAATTTGCCACTAGAAATACTTTACAATGCTTTCCACGTTGGACGACAGTTGATGTGATCTTGATTATTGATATGAGATAATATTCTTATATGTTACTTAATTTAATCAATGTATTAATACTAATCCAATTAATTAACCAGATCACATATAAATATGTTTTCAATCTCAGGGCGAATTATAAATTAATTACTTACTTCCGTGGCTTCTAAATATTTCTTAATGGTTCCTAATCGGGATAGAAAAGAAAAGAGTAAAAAAAATACACATATGGGTTACAATTATAATCAAAATATTTTTTATTTTATTTAAAAGGCAATCAATGCTTAATATTTGCTATTTCTTATTATTCTTAAACATAACATTTACAAATGGGAATCTTATTTCCTTTTGGTTTTCAATTGAACGTTTTTATTAACATTTAACTATTAGGAGTTATTAGGAACAACTCTATTTAAGTTTGATGAAGCTTTTCTGATATTATTGATTATGTTATTCAATTTTTTATGTGGAATTTAATACGAAAAACCCATACATTCATGTCCAAACAAATGAGACTGACCTTTTCCTGGTGAACTGAAAATGTCCTCACACAAAACCCTTTCCTGCTATCCTTGGCTGCGATCAAACCTCGTCCTGGCTTCCAGTGATGTTCTCCTTTGAAAAACTAGCTCGAATAGCTCTCGTTCCTGCTTTTGTCGTGATGCTGTGTTCTACCTTTTTCGAAACTGCTATCAGCTACCGGGACACTCTGGGCTCAAGGAGGTTCTTTTACTCTCGACCTGGCCTACTTCTCGTTCCACGATAGATACTCCACACTCACGGAACTACCGGCTTTCTCACTCTCCGTACACTACCGTCTACTACTCGACTTCACTTCTCGACAGCTCAAAACATTCTGCTCTCACTTTGTCATCCATTCCCCTACTTTCTAAATATCCCTTCCAGATTCACAAATCAATCTTCCACCACCAACTCTCATTCGTAATATTCCTTAAAACCAATTTTTAATCTTTCTAAATATGCTTAATGGATTTCAAAAGAAAATATTTAATTCCCATTCTAAAATACTTTCTAACTATTTACAAATTTTAATGACCTATTCTCTCTTTCAAATGAGTCTTATTTAGCATAGGCTAATGATCGAAACCTTCCGCGAAAAACGATAATGAACTATCATCTATTTCACTGAGTTTTATTTAGCATAGGCTAATGATCGACCTTCCGAGAAAAACGATAATGGTACGCGTCATTCACTTTGTTTATCTAAGCACATTGTTCCGAGTTTCGTACGCTTATTCTAATCACTTCTTAAAATTAAATATAACAATTTGTTGTATACAGGTTGTTCTAAATTTATATGCCCGAGGTTGAGAAAATTAAAAATATTTTATATTAAAGTGAATTTTGTTTATAATTATCAAATTTTAATTTTTATATCAAATAGAAATATAACAATATATATATATATATATATATATATATATATATATATATATATATATATATATGGCTCACAAATGATAGGAAGCCCGCTACAACCTGCAGATGAATGGAAGCCCGCGGTTTACGGGGTAGGGGGATTGTAGCACTGTCTTATTCCTACAGTCTTACGAAGCCCACTCGTATAAACGCGTTCACAGTGTATATGGATTACGCATTATACGAAGCCCGACGATGTTGCCATGTTTTAATTTACGTTTAAATAATACGACTGTTCTACGAGATCCTTATATGTGTATTTAAGTCGTCATATTGCCTGTTATAAGAAGCCCAATTCTATTCAGCAATCTATACGAAGCATTTTAGAAGAGTCAAGATAGAACGAAAAGATGCATTGTTTCGGAGCAATTCAAACCAGATTATCTTTTTCTAAAACTTTTTTTGTTAGTTTATATACATGTTAAAGTAAAAAGTTCTACTCACAGATTTTGCCGCTAATTGTTTATTATTTGTTTAAACAATAACAATAATTGTTTTGTACAGTGTGTCCAATTAACACGTTGACGGACACTGCGTCAAATGTATAAACAAGTGTTGTGACACTATATGTATTTTGCAAAGTAGAATAGGGAAAAATTCAACGTATATAGACGTTGTGTCACATTACATCAATGGAAATTAGACGACTATAGACATTCTGTTCGTCAACGTGAAAAGTTGTGCATGGTCTAAATTAAAAATAGAACCATCAGTTCATTTTTTTTAAGCCGTATACGAGATATTATGTCAAAAAATATGAATTTTACTCAAGAGTAAAGGAGCTTTATTATTCAAAATATTGAAAATTGTTATAATGAAAAGTTGTTTGGAATTAAGAACTATATTCTAATATGCCATTTCATCTTTCTAATTAAAAAAAAGTTGAATTTTTTTTTAATTATGGATATACAACATTATTTTCAGTTATTTCAATTATGATAACTCTTTTATTATTAATTATACGAAAAAAAGTTATCCTTTGTAAAAAGTTCTGCATGGCCAAAGACCTTAAATACAACCACCTTTTATAAATTTTGATTAATTTTATACGAGGTATGTAAAAAAAGATAAATTTCGATCAAGAATAAAGTACCTTTATAGTTCAGAATATTTCAATGAGAAAGATGGAATATTGGAAGATGGTTTTTAGTGTTGTTCTGAAGCTATTTTCTTGTGGCATTTTTGTAATTATTTTGATTGGGAAATAAGCCACAATTAAATTGAAAAAATAATTTTATTAACGTTTCGACGCCCAAATCGGATGTCCTTGTCAAAATACAAAATATTACCGAGTAAATATTAGTAACATTTTATATTTTGACAACCACATCCGATTTGGGCGTCGAAACGCGAATAAAATCATTTTTTCAATTTAATTGTGGCTTATTTCCCCAACCAAAGATAGATTCCCAACCTAGCGACCCTGCATTGGTCGCTAGGTAGATTGTTAAGCGAGTGGTCGCGTGTGAGATTTTCTCTCACATATCCAAATTTTACCTTTTTTTACAAAATACAGTTTTTAAAACAGCTTTTAAACTTTGTTTATTAACTAATAATAAGAAAAAAGAATGTAACATAATATAGATAATAATATAATAAAATAAAAAGAAATAATCGGAATTAAACCAATATTAATCAATCTCCGTATCTTGATAATTTACGGCACAGCACACAAATATAACAAGAATGCTCTGGAAAAATTGATTGATGACAATTACAATTTTTTTTACATTATTTGGTTTTAGCCAGGTTAAGTGCCAAAATAAAATTATTTTTTATGTACAGTTCGTAACGCGGGTGGTCGCTTGATGAGAGAATGGCTCACTTGAAGCGCGATGACTCAACAATTGGGTGATATTAGGTCAACTGAGTCACTATCTAAGCGGACGATTATATTAGATTGTCGAGGGAGGATAGATAGGAGACTAGAAGGAACTACAGATCGTATAATTTCCCAGAAAAAAAATTCTGTGCAATTTTCTGAAACCGTGAGAGAAAATCTCATATAGCGACCACTGGCGGGTTAATTATGGTTTTTAGTTCTAAACAACTTTACATAAGCACAATTTTCAATATTGTGAAAAATAAGGGTATATTATTTAAGTACTCTTAAGCAAATTCATATTTTTTTTATATACCTCGTATAAAATTGACAAAATTTGATATAAGACGGTTGTATTTTAGGTTTTAGACCCTGTAGAACATTTTATAAAGAATAACTGTTTTTCGTAAAATGAATAATAAAAGAGTTTTCCACCTACCTCTACCGAAAGTATACTTTTCCGGACCTGATTGTAGGGAGCAAAGTTGTACTTTTTCTCCCTAGGGAGGAAAAGTAAAAGTGACATCATGGTATTTCATTCATAAAAATATAACTTATTGACGCCCTGTACAATATATATTTTCTATTACGTAAGTTTGTATACATTTTAACGTTTATTTATAAAACACTCTGTATTTCACAGAATGTTAAAAAACTGTAAATTGTTATTTTGATTTAACAATGTTTACATTTTTATTTTGACTTATATTTGACAGTTGACAGTTATATTGTACGTACATATTAGTTTTAGTTCTAATAAATTTTGGTGGTTAGTTACATAAATAAATTAAGTAAAAATGAAAAAATGACTTGTTATTTGAGGAAGGTGGAAAAACCATATGTATAACATGGGAGTAAAGTGCCTTTTCCTACCTTGAATGATTACTGCCCTCCGCTACGCGTCGGGCAGTAAACTTCATTCTCGGGAGGAAAAGTAGCACTTTCCTCCCTTGTTATACAAATAGCTATATGTATCATAATTGAAATAAACAACCAAAAATAATGTTGATTAGAAAAATTTTCAATTTTTTTTCCATTAGAAGGATGAAATTGCATATCAGAATATAGTTCTTAATTCCAAACAATCATGTAAAATTATATAATTTAAAATAATTTTAAAAATATCGTTGAATTTTGTTTCTATTTTGTTTTTGATTTTGCTGAATCCGAATATGGCATTACAATTTGAAAATGCTTATAAAGAAGCCCTTCTACACTATGTCTGCGTAGCAAGGAACCATATTTGAAACATTTTTATTACAAATTTTACGAAAAAAAGTTTATTCTTCATAAATTGCTCTGCATAGTCTAAAATCTAAAACCCAATCATCAGATATCAAGTTTTATCAATTTTATACGAGGTATGTCAAAAATACGAATTTTGTTAAAGAGTAAAGTACCTTTATATTCCAGAATATCAAAATATGGGTATTATAAAAAGTTGTCAGAATTAAAAACTATGTTTTATTATAATTACATCACTCTAATTGAAAAAAAATAATTCAATGTTTTCTCAAATTACGGTTACCCATCATCATTATTTTATTTCAATTATTTCGACTATTTTATTATTAATTTTCAAAAAAAAAGTTATTCTTCATAAAATACTCTATTCTGGTCTAAAGTCCAAAAAACAACCATCAGATATCAAACTTTTTCAATTTTATACGAGGTATGTAAAAAATATGACTTTTGCTTAACAGTTCAGTATGGTTTGTTCAACAGTAAATGGTTGAGTTCAATTAGTGCGGTCGTAAATATTATTAAATTTATCTGACCTGGCCCATTGTTAAGACCCACCCGGAGCGATAAGCAACCGAGGTAGACAGAGTTGGTCTTTTGACAATTAACACTGTCTAGACGGTAATCCCATAATAAAGCAAAGAAATTGTACCAGAAAACATATTTAAATTTTACCTCAAACCAGACCTTTTATACTATTATCGGTTATTCCAGGATGTTTATAGTGGTAACTAATTGAACTCGACCATTTACTGTTAAACATACCATACCTTTATAGTTCACAATATCTCATTTAGAAGAATGTAATTGAACAGTGAAACATATTTTGTAATTCCAAACAACTTTTTTTAATAACAATTTTCGATATTGTGAAATCTAAAGGTACTTTACTCTTGAGTGAAATTCATATTTTTTTACATACCTCGTATGTCAAAATGTAAAATCGTATGGAAAACCTCGTATGTAAAATTAATAAAATTTAATATTTGATGGTCGCATCTGAGATCATATACGATGCAGAGTATTTTATAAAGAATAACTTTTTTCGTAAAACTGGTAATAAAAAAGTTATTAATAGGTTCGAAGTTACGCAGACATAATGTTTAAGAGCTAAAAATATTTTTTTGTTGAAAATGTATTATTGTTCAAGCTTATTATTAAATTTATTTTAGGTAAGTTTTAGAGAAAACATTTTTGATCACTTTTTATAAACAATTCTTTAGTTGGTAATTTTCGGTTTTTGTATTACATTTTTGTTATCTTTCTTAATTTCTGTCAAAAAGGAATAGTTTATTTCATTTCTAGAATAAAATTATTGAGTAAATTTTAAAAAATACATCAAATGCTTTAAAAAATCACCTATAAAATTGTAGAAAATCTTTTCAATCTTGAGTAATACCGTTTTAAAGTGCTGGTAATTCTGTAAACTACGTTTTTACTTAAAATTTACTTAAAACTTTTCAAAAATTGCATTTTCTGCGTCATATCATTTGAATTAAATTTTTGGCATTTTTTTGAATGAAACATTGTTTAGTAAGATGTTTGAAAGGCAAGTTGTGCAAATTTGAGAGCTTTATAAGAAAAATTTTATAAGTTACACATTTTTAAATAATGTTTAAACAAAATTCAGCCCACACCGTACTTATGCCCATACATTTTATTTCTTTTTATTATAACCATAAGATAGCTTAACCTTTAGCACCCCTTAACAATTTTCTGTGATCCACTTGTTTAAAAAACAAAATAATGTGTTGAGTAACACAAGAATATAAATAAACATGTTTTATTAACTTATTAGCCACTAATATTTTATAAAAGTTGAAAAATAAAATGAAAAATATGTTATAAGCAAATTAGCAAGTACCAAACCATAATAAATTAAGTCAAGTAAAATATCTAAAAAAATTAAGATATAGTGAGTATAGAGTCTATATTAATAATTTAAATCAGTTATTTCAATACAAAATGTAAATTTGACCTGTTTATATCAAAAATACAAAAAAAAATTAAAACATAAAGTGCCAGATGATGACACCCCAATTCGACTTTAGAGCTATAAGTTCAGAATGACACTAAATAACCACTTTAAACATTAACACATATATACTATATAATATTATAGAAAGCTACTATGACGCACAGCTCGCTTACCAAACTTGAAATACCAAATATTTGATAAAAATATGTTATGGGGTGCTGGTAGATCCCCACGTGGCAGGTGCCGGGTTAATTGTTCTTCTTTCCAATTAAGCTATCCTTTCTTGTTCCTTCTCTTAATTTCCTTTTTTTTTGTCCAATTTGTAAAATTTTATTTGATCCATTAATTAGAGAAATACACTGAAATAACTCAGCCGTGCACTTCGCTAGTTTACAGTGCTCCAATGTTTGTGAGAAGGGTGACTTTAGCGTTATAAATAAAAAATTATAGAAGCTACAGATTTAATTTTATAAAAATTTTAATCTTATATTTAATCTTATATTTATTTATAAGGTTTTTTTCAATAGTCTGAATTTTTCAATAGTCAAGTCAGTTTTTTTCTAAAATTTATATTTTCGGGGTTATTTAAAGAAACATCTAATTTCGCAGTTCATTTGTTTAATAAAAAATTAAGTGCCCACTTCTAGAGTAGACCTTTTTAATATGTTGTTTATTAAACATTTCTTAGGGCCATCGGTACATAATTCGCAAATATTTTAAGGCTATCCCTACTTTTTCTGTCTTTACACGACAAATTACGTGTAGTAAAATTGTCACTGGTATGGATATGTAAACTTTACTTGACAATTTCATCATTAACTGTAAAGATGGCTTTTGAATGTTCTTGGATAACTTTTACTAGTATAATTAATTGCCTTAATTGTTAATTCAGTTAATTAATATGAATATTTCATATTTCCGACCAATAGAAAGCTACAGAAATACAAATTAAATTGATCATTTTTGATAATATCCCATCATCAAGTATATTACATCAGATGCCCTTCGTTGCTGTGAAAAAATACATTCAGTGACATTAATGACAATCACTGTTTTAAAACTTATAAAAGTGATGACTTTCAATCGTCAAATATTTATAACAACTGTGTGTTTAATTGTACTAATTTGTACTTACATAAATAAATTACAATAAAATTTTGGTTTTAAACAGTTTTATTCATGAAATAATCGCAGCAAATTGCAGGTCGATCTCTGAAATTATTATCGAATTGTTTCCCTCGTGCGACTTGACATAATTTCACTCCCCTTCGGGTCGTGAAATTAATACTGTCAAAGTGTCACTCGGGAAAAATTCGATAATTTCAGAGCTCTTGTGCAATTACTACTGATAATTTTTTCACTACTTATGTATTCAGTAATAATTTATCTACTGTACAACAAAAGCTAATAATCAATCGAGAAAAGAGGAAAAGTGATAAAGTGATTTTTTAATAATATATTGTTACTATGAAACGCTTACAATTTTGAACATCTGTAACAACACAATACTTGGATCACTGAATATATCCTGGTGTATTCTCTGCTTTGGATCTTCCATAAATAATAAACAAAAAAATAACTTTTTATTAAGTTCACGTCTTAAATCAATTATTTATCAAACACATTATCAATATTATTTAATCAACAACTGAAAATATTCCCGATGCTAGGTCAAATATTTAAAATTGTCACTGTCTGACTGACAATATGCTGGCAATATTCTATTTACTACTGACAAAGATTTGGAAAATATTACCACGGACATTGTGTTCATTTTTTCACATCCTGAAAAAAAGAACAATAAATATTTTTGAAAAATTTAAACGCAAAATGAAAGACTAAATTATTACCGAAGGCCGAAAGTCTCTTACAATAAATAAAAAGTTTATTTTGAATGAGATATTTTGAAATTAAAAGTCACACTAAATTTTCTTTTAGTTTTTTAGCCCTGTAACTTATTAAAATAAACATTATAGAATTTCTCAGGGACTTTCAGCCCTCGCTAATAACGTAATCTCTTATTCTGAGTTTAAAATTTTTAAAAATACTTATTAGTTTTCTCAGAATTCGAAAAAAAAATGAATTCCATTTGAGTAGCATTTCAGCAGAAACTACGTACCCATCCCCTTAATGAAATTAAAAAACATCTATATTGTTTGATTTTTTCCGAAGGGAAAATCTATATGCATTATTGTATTAAATATTTTGTATTTGTATTAAATGAGGCGCTCAGAGCAACAGTGGCCCAGTCCACAAATTGAGCATGTGTAGATTACTACATCAATAAAAGCAGAAAAATTGGATATATGGTTCAACAGTGGTCTACACAATCTAGCTCTATATTTGGCAAGATCGCACTACATAATGTATTGTTGCCTTGACAAATACTAAAAATACGAATGAAACAGTGGCTTAACCCTCAATTGTGTGGCTCAGACCCAACAAACAAGTGTTCATCGTATCAGAATCAGAATAATACGCATAATTCATAAGAATGGCTATTTTTAATTTTATAAAGTAATATTTAATAATAATAACTTTAACCCCGTCCTTGACTGAGTGGTAAGAGCGCCTACCTTTGGATCGAAAAATCCGAATGGTTGTGAGTTCGAATCTCACTAGGGTCAGAAATGTTTCATTTATTATAAATTAATAAATGAAAATAGTTTCTGTCCTTGTGGGATCGGTACTCACCGGAGTGACCGCAGACGTTCGGATACAGTTAGCGTCTCTTTGCAAAGACAATGACGTCAACTTTGCAAAGTAACAAGACACTTACTCAACACACACACACACACTACTCATTACACTAGGTAAATAACTGTTAAAAATTACCGTACCTACCATGCCAATGGCTATTAGTTGTCGAGGCATTAACCTTTTTTAAATAAAAAAAAACAATAATTTAATTTGTCATATTAATTTCCTATTTGGTAGCAAATTTTGTGGCTTATTACAAACTAAAATAGTAAATTAGTAATACAAAGTATTAATTTGTATTTTAGTTTTATTCATGAAATAATCGCAGCAAATTGCAGCTCGATCTCTGAAATTATTATCGAATTGTTTCCCTCTTGCCACTTGACGTAATACTGTCAAAGTGTCACTCGGGAAAAATTCGATAATTTCAGAGCTCTTGTGCAATTACTACTGATAATTTTTTCACTACCTATGTATTCAGTAATAATTTATCTACTGTACAACAAAAGCTAATAATCAATCGAGAAAAGAGGAAAAGTGATAAAGTGATTTTTTAATAATATATTGTTACTATGAAACGCTTACAATTTTGAACATCTGTAACAACACAATACTTGGATCACTGAATATATCCTGGTGTATTCTCTGCTTTGGATCTTCCATAAATAATAAACAAATAAATTTTTATTAAGTTCACGTCTTAAATCAATTATTTATTAAACACATTATCAATATTATTTAATCAACAACTGAAAATATTCCCAATGCCAGGTCAAATCTTTAAAATTGTCACTGTCTGACTGACAATATGCTGGCAATATTCTATTTACTACTGACAAAGATTTGGAAAATATTACCACGGACATTGTGTTCATTTTTTTTTTCAAATCCTGAAAAAAAAAACAATAAATATTTTTGAAAAATTTAAACGCAAAATGAAAGACTAAATTATTACCGAGGGCCGAAAGTCTCTTACAATAAATAAAAAGTTTATTTTGAATGAGATATTTTGAAATTAAAAGTCACACTAAATTTTCTTTTAGTTTTTAGCCCTGTAACTTATTAAAATAAACATTATAGAAGTTCTCAGGGACTTTCGGCCCTCGCTAATAACGTAATCTCTTATTCTGAGTTTAAAATTTTCAAAAATAATTATTAGTTTTCTCAGAATTCGAAAAAAAAAATGAATTCCATTTGAGTAGCATTTCAGCAGAAACTACGTGCCCATTCCCTTAATGAAATTAAAAAACATCTATATTGTTTGATTTTTTCCGAAGGGAAAATCTATATGCATTATTGTATTAAATATTTTGTATTTGTATTAAATGAGGCGCTCAGAGCAACAGTGGCACAGTCCACAAATTGAGCATTTTTAGATTAATACATCAATAAAAGCAGAAAAATTGGATATATGGTTCAACAGTGGTCTACACAATCTAGCTCTATATTTGGCAATATGGCACTACATAATGTATTGTTGCCTTGACAAATACTAAAAATACGAATGAAACAGTGGCCTAACCCTCAATTGTGTGGCTCAGACCCATCAAACAAGTGTTCATCGTATCAGAATCAGAATAATACGCATAATTCATAAGAATGACTATTTTTAATTTTATAAAGTAATATTTAATAATAATAACTTTAACTCCGTCCTTGACTGAGTGGTAAGAGCGCCTACCTTTGGATCGAAAAATCCGAATGGTTGTGAGTTCGAATCTCACCAGGGTCAGAAATGTTTCATTTATTATAAATTAATAAATGAAAATAGTTTCTGTCCTTGTGGGATCGGTACTCACCGGAGGAACCGCAGACGTTCGGATACAGTTAGCGTCTCTTTGCAAAGACAATGACGTCAACTTTGCAAAGTAACAAGACACTTACTCAACACACACACACACTACACATTACACTAGGTACCTAACTGTTAAAAATTACCGTACCTACCATGCCAATGGCCATTAGTTGTCGAGGCATTAACCTTTTTTAAATAAAAAAAAACAATAATTTAATTTGTCATATTAATTTCCTATTTGGTAGCAAATTTTGTGGCTTATTACAAACTAAAATAGTAAATTAGTAATACAAAGTATTAATTTGTATTAATTGTATCAATTAAAATAAATAATTCTTTTGCGATTCAATTTTTAAATCTTTTTTCTGTCGGTATCTTACTGTGTACAGGTAATGCTAAGAATTACCATAATCTGTTCTCGGGAGTCTTAGTACACAAGATTAATGACGAGGAACGACCCAAAAATACAAAAAATGTGCATTGCCAGGTAATAATAAAAATGTTTACAAGCTAATAGTACTTTGAGGAATATGCAAAAACGTTGCCAAACTTCAGGGCTTCTTATAATCGGTAGCTCAATGTGGGCTTCCTAACGCTGCTGAACTTCTACAGAGTATATACTTCTTTTCGCAGCGCAAACTGGTGGTAGATACCATGAACTACGAGTGTATGTTTTGATAATAATTCCAGGCATAAGCAGCCCGGGCTTCGTATTGTTAATCATGATTTCAGAGCTACCTATGGTACATTTCTAAAATTTGTCCGAATATATATGAAGCCCAAGCGTATTCACATGTTCTGAGCTTGGTTAAAATATCGAGAGAAGGTGTAAAGTACGTTTTTTGGGGAAATAACATTAAAGAATTACGAAGCCCGAATCCGGGCTTCGTAAGGAGGTGTCGGGCTTCGTATGACCGGTGCGATATAGCGTTTTTGGCTTCCTAAAGTCGGAATCCATATATATATATATATATATATATATATATATATATATATATATATATATATATATATATATATATATATATATATATATATTGTTATATTTCTATTTGATATGAAAATTAAAATTTGATAATTATAGACAAAATTCAATTTAATATAAAATATTTTCAATTTTCTCAACCACGGGCATATAAATTTAGAACAACCTGTATACAACAAATTGTTATATTTAATTTTAAGAAGTGATTAAATAAGACTCAAGTGAAATCGATAATAGGTAATTATGTTTGTTCGCGGAAGGATCGATCATTAGCCGATGCTAAATAAGACTAAGTGGAAATAGAGAATAGGTCATTAAAATTTGTATATAGTAGAAAGTAATTTTAGAATGGGAATTAACTATTTTCTTTGAAATCCATTAAGCATATTTAGAAAGTTTAAAAATTGGTTTTGAGGAATACTGCGAATGAGAGTTGGTGGTGGAATTTTGATTTGTGAATCTGGAAGGGATATTTAGAAAGTAGGGGAATGAATGACAAATAGAGATCAGAATGTTTTGAGCTGTGGAGAAGTGAAGTCGAGTAGTAGACGGTAGTGTACGGAGAGTGAGAAAGCCGGTAGTTCCGTGAGTGTGGAGTATCTATCGTGGAACGAGAAGTAGGCCAGGTCGAGAGTAAAAGAACCTCCTTGAGCCAAGAGTGTCCCGGTAGCTGATAGCAGTTTCGAAAAAGGTAGAACACAGCATCACGACCGAAGCAGGAACGAGAGCTATTCGAGCTAGTTTTTCAAAGGAGTACATTACTGGAAGCCAGGACGAGGTTTGATCGCAGCCAAGGATAGCAGGAACGGGTTTTGTGTGAGGACATTTTCAGTTCACCAGGAAAAGGTCAGTCTCATTTGTTTGGACATGAATGTATGGGTTTTTCGTATTAAATTCCACATAAAAAATTGATTAACATAATCAATTATATCAGAAAAGCTTCATCAAACTTGAATAGAGTTGTTCCTAATAACTCCTAATAGTTAAATGTTAATAAAAACTTTCAATTGAAAACCAAAAGGAAATAAGATTCCCATTTGTAAATGTTATGTTTAAGAATAATAAGAAATAGCAAATATTAAGCATTGATTGCCTTTTTAAATAAAATAAAAAATATTTTGATTATAATTGTAACCCATATGTGTATTTTTTTACTCTTTTCTTTTCTATCCCGATTAGGAACCATTAAGAAATATTTAGAATCCACGAAAGTAAGTAATTAATTTATAATTCGCCCTGAGATTGAAAACATATTGATATGTGATCTGGTTAATTAATTAGATTAGTATTAATACATTGATTAAATTAAGTGACATATAAGAATATTATCTCATATCAATAATAAAGATCACATCAACATATATATATATATATATATATATATATATATATATATATATATATATATATATATATATATATACAGGGTGGTTCATCTCATCCGCCTCGGTCTCTGTACGGAAAACCACTTGATATTTTAAAAAATTTTCTTCACAGAAATATACAGGGCCTTTAATACTACAACCTAAAAATAATGTGAATTATACAGGGTGTTCCAAAAAAGAGTGGTATATCAAAGTTATATTTTTTCTTATGGAATACCCTATATCTGATATCATTATTGAATTGACCTTAAAAAATAAGCTATACTTTCATAAGGGTTCCCTATACCTAAATACAGGGTGTTTTGATTTATTTCGATTTTTATAAAAATGTAAGGTTTTAGAAAAAAATAAATATCTACGAATCTAAGAATCAGTAACAAATTCTTTCTTGGATCTTAATAATAGACTATTTAGCATACTTAAACGGATGCTTATTGCAACAAAATTTTTTACAGAGTGGTCAAAATATGAGATTGTTCTATTAACAAATTCAAGCTGTAATAACTTACTTGTTTTAAATGGAACACCCTGTATCTTACTAGTCTATCGCGTAGCAAATTTACTTAGCTTTCAATTTGTATTAGGGTTTCCTATACCTATCTTTTTACAGGGTGGTCAAAATATTAGATTGTTCTATTAACAAATTCAAGCTGTAATAACTTACTTATTTTAAATGGAACACCCTGTATCTTACTAGTCTATCGAGTAGAAAATTTACTTAGCTTTCAATTCTTATTAGGGTTTCCTATACCTATCTAGCTTCATTTTTTAAATATTTAAAGATTTCCTAATTTGTCAGTTTTAAAAATTAGAATTAAGTACCTATGTCGTGGTTATGTACAACACATCACCAACACCGGCAATATACTTAAATATCTTAGTCAAGATAGTTTCATTAATAAAATTCACATTTTTATTATTTAATCACACAGAGTGTTCTTATTTTAAATGACATACTCGATATTCTATACTTTATAATGGAAGATATTTAAAATCTCTTCAATTCCATGTTAATATTCTCAATACACATGTTATTCTGTAAATATAAATTCCCATGTTATTCTGTAAATACCCATTTTTACATATTTTTCTACAATAGGCTCGTTTTCGTCAAAGTAGCCATTGCATTTAATTGTTTGTAATTGCGATTTAAAGATTCAAACAAAAAGTGGCGTTCTTAAATTTACTTAATAACCGTTGGGTTAAGATATGGAAAATACTTATACGGAATGAAATATAATTTAAATATCTTCCAGAATACGGCATCTAATATAGGGTATGCAGTTTAAAATTAACATATTATTCAATGTTGTTCTGAAGCTATTTCCTTGTGGCATTTTTATGATTAATTTTTATATGGGAAATAAGCCACAATTAAAATGAAAAAAATAATTTTATTAACGTATATAAATGAGTGAGATTAAATAAATTATTAGAAGAATTTTTTTGCTTAGCAACAACACTTTAGTTTATTTTAGTAATATTTTGTATTTTGACAACGGCACCCGATTTGGGCGTCGAAACGTTAATAAAATTATTTTTTTCATTTTAATTGTGGCTTATTTCCCATATAAAAATTAATCATATTATTCAATTTCACATGTAGGCCAAAATCAACTAAAATAATACAACACTCTGTGTGATTACATGATAACAATGAAAATTTTATTATTAATGACAGTATCTTGTCTAAGTATATCGCCGGTGTTGGTGATGTGTTGTACATAAAATAAACACGACATAGGTACTTATGTAATTCTAATTTTTAAAGCTTACAAATTAGGAAATCTTTAAATATTTAAAAAATGAAGGGAGATAGGTATAGGAAACCCTAATAAGAATTGGAAGCTAAGTAAATTTTACACCCTGTAAAAATATAGGTATAGGAAACTCTAATACAAATTGAAAGCTAAGCAAATTTTCTATTCGATAGACTAGTAAGCTACAGGGTGTTCCATTTAAAATAAGTAAGTTCTTACAGCTTGAATTTGTTAATAGAACAATCTAATATTTTGACCACCCTGTAAAAATATAGGTATAGGAAACTCTAATACAAATTGAAAGCTAAGCAAATTTTCTACGCGATAGACTAGTAAGATACCGGGTGCTCCATTTAAAATAAGTAAGTTATTACAGCTTGAATTTGTTAATAGAACAATCTCATATTTTGACCACCCTGTAAGAAATTTTGTTGCAATAAGCATCTGTTTAAGTATGCTAAATAGTCTATTATTAAGATCCAAGAAAGAATTTGTTACTGCTTCTTAGATTCGTAGATATTTATTTTTTTCTAAAACCTTACATTTTTATAAAAATCGAAATAAATCAAAACACCCTGTATTTAGGTATAGGGAACCCTTATGAAAGTATAGCTTATTTTTTAAGGTCAATTCAATAATGTCATCAGATATAGGGCATTCCATAAGAAAAAATATAACTTTGATATAACACTCTTTTTTGGAACACCCTGTATAATTCACATTATTTTTAGGTTGTAGTATTAAAGACCCTGTATGTTTCTGTGAAGAAATTTTTTTAAAATATCAAGTGGTTTTCCGTACAGAGACCGAGGCGAATAAGATGAACCACCCTGTATATATATATATATATATATATACAGGGTGTAACGAAAATACAGGTCATAAATTTAACCACATATTCTGGGACCAAAAATAGTTTGATTGAACCTAACGTACCTTAGCACAAATGTGCATATAAAAAAAGTTACAACCCTTTGAAGTTACAAAATGAAAATCGATGTTTTTCAATATATCGAAAACTATTAAAGTTTTTTTATTGAAAATGGACATATAATATTCTTATGACAGTAGCATCTTAAGAAAAAATTATAGGGAAATTTGGACACCCTATAAAAATTTTATGGGGGTTTAGTTCCTTTAAACCCCCCCAAACTTTTGTGTACGTTCCAATTAAATTATTATTGTAGTACCATTACCTAAACACAATATTTATAAAACTTTTTTGGCTCTTGATACTTTTTCGAAAAGTCAGTTTTTATCGAGATATTTTGAATATTTTTCAAATCCACCACATATTTGTATATGGTTAAGTACGATTATGGAGGACTTGGTAATAATATGAAAATTTATGTATGATTTACATTTTTAGGTATATTTTGAACCGTATTAAAAAAGAAGCCATATCTCGATAAAAGGTGCCTTCTCGAAAAAATACGAAGAGGCAAAAAAGTTTTAAAAACATTTTGTTTAACTAATGGTATCGCAGTAATAGTTTAATTGGAGCGTACACGAACATTTGGGGGGTTTAAAGGAACAAAACCCCCATAAAATTTTTATGTAAACATATTAAAAAAGAAGCTGCAACTCGATAAAAACTGCCTTATCGAAAAAATAATAAGAGCCAAAAAAGTTTTAAAAATATTGAATTTAACTAATGGTATCACAATAATAATTTAATTGGAACGTACAGAAAAGTTTGGGGGGGTTTAAGGGAACAAAACCCCCATAAAATTTTTATGGGGAGCACAAATTGCACTATAATTTTTCTTTAAGATGCTCCTGTCATAAGCCACATATATATTTCCGATAAAAAATCTCTAATATTTTTTGATATATTCGAAAAAATCGATTTTTATTTTGTAACTTCAAAGGGCTATAACTTTTTTTCTGTGCATATTTGTACTAAGGTAAGTTAGGTTCATTCGAACTATTTTTGGTCCCAGAATATGTGATTTAATTTATGACCTGTATTTTTGTTACACCCTGTATACAGCGTGACTACTTGAGTTGGAAACATATGGGAAACTTTTTTATTATTAATTTTACGAAAAAAAGTTATTCTTTATAAAAAGTTCTGCATGCCCCAAAACCTAAGATTCAATTATCAGATATCAAATTTTCTCAATATTATACGAGGTATGTCTAAAAATATGAATTTCGGCTAAGGGTAAAGTACCTTTATTTCTCTCAATATCGAAAATTCTTATGATAAAAAGTTGTTTGGAATTAAAAACTAAGATGAAATATGCAATTACATGCTTCTTATTGAAAAAAAAATATTTTTCTCAAATTTATGGATACCCAACATCGTTTTTAATTATTACAAATATCATAACTCGTTTATTATTCATTTTACGAAAAAAAGTTATTCTTCATAAAAAACTTTGCATGGTCTAAAATCTAAGACACAACCATGATATATCAACTTTTATTAATTTTATACCAGGTGTGTCAAAAAATATGAAATTCGCTCAATATTATAGCACCTTTATATTTCACAGTATTTCAATTAGAAGGATGTAATTGCATATTGACACATAGTTTTTAATTCTAAACAACTTTTTTAATAACCGTTTTCAATATTGTGAAAAATAAAGGTACTTTACTCTTGAGTGAAATTCATATTTTTTGACATAACTCGTATAAAATTAATAAAATGTCATATCTGTTGGTTGAATTTTCGGTCTTAGGACATACAGAGATTTTTATAAAGAATACCTTTTTTTCGTAAAAATAATAATAAAAGAGTTATCGTATGTGTAATGAATAAAAACGAAGTTAGTATCAATAAATTTGAGAAAAATTTGGAAAATATTTTTTTCCAATTAGAAGCATGTAATTACATATTTGAGCTTGGTTTTTATTTCCAAACAACTTTTCATAATAAGAATTTTCGATATTGAGAGAAATAAAGGTACTTTACCCTTAGCCGAAATTCATATTTTTTGACATACCTCGTATAATATTGAGAAAATTTGATATCTGATAATTGAATCTTAGGTTT
Source organism: Diabrotica virgifera virgifera (assembly GCF_917563875.1). Taxonomy (NCBI): domain Eukaryota; kingdom Metazoa; phylum Arthropoda; class Insecta; order Coleoptera; family Chrysomelidae; genus Diabrotica; species Diabrotica virgifera. The sequence goes on along the minus strand of NC_065449.1, from coordinate 133,653,729 downwards.
TGGGGCATGCAGAACTTTTTATAAAGAATAACTTTTTTTCGTAAAATTAATAATAAAAAAGTTTCCCATATGTTTCCAACTCAAGTAGACACGCTGTATATATATATATATATATATATATATATATATATATATATATATATATATACATATATTATACATATATATATATACAGGATGTTTCATTAAGAATTGTCCATACCTATGGTAACTGGAGAAACCTTAGCACAAAATGCGAAGATTTAACCTAAAACACTTAAATAAAATATTCCTCCTTACCGAGATACAGAGTGTTTTATTACAAATACTCTAAAATAATTCTAGCCCATTGTTAAAGCACCTTTCAATATTTTTTGTTCAAACTTGACACACAGTTTACACGTGTTAGGACACTTCAACTAGTCTAAACTAAAAAGGGTAGTTCCCTAGGTTGGCTGTATACCATATAGTTCAAAACTCAAACATGAAGTAAAAACCACTTCTATGTAATTGGTATATTTATTAAAAATTAACTGGAGAAACCTTAGCACAAAATACGAAGATTTAACGCAAAACACTTAAATAAAATATTCTTCCTTACCGAGATACAGAGTGTTTGATTACAAATGTTCTAAAATGATTTTAAACCATTGTTAAAGCACCTTTTAATATTTTTTGTTCAAACTTGACACAGGATGTTAGGATACTTTAACTAGTGCTAAAATATAGTTTTCCGCTGTTATCAGAGGCGTGCTGTAGGGATATATACTTACTTTTCGCCCCTTTTCCCCTCTTACAATCTACGCCACTGTCGTAATAATCATTTTAGCATGTTTTTTTCATTCTTCGATACTTTTTACGCAAATATCATCCTTGTGTCTCAATGCCATAGAGTAAGTAGTTTTCAAGTTTTAATTTGCGTTTTAATGTAATGGATTCAATAAGATTATTAGACCAGGGTGCATCTGTAAAAATATTAGTACATTTGGACGTTGAGAGGTGACTCAAATTTTTTTGCAGAAATTGCTTGAAAATAACTTAAATAATAACATTTGAGTTATCCTCCCTGTCAAAAAGGTCCGGAACATTGTTTAAATAATTAAGATGTCAAAAAATTAAGGAAAAATTCGATTTTTTCTTCGTTTTTTGATTATAACCTTGAAAGTATTCGTTTCCGAGAAAAATTGTATTGACATAAAAGTTGTGTAATTAAATTTCTTACAATATAGAATTGGTTAAAAATTTAAAAAATAGTCACCCTTGTTGAAAAATAGCAATAATTGCGAAAAAACCATACAAAAACAAGTATTTTCATTTTACGTTTTTCAACTATTTATGCTACCCTTAGGACCTTCATATTTCACCCAGAAAAACTTTATGATACAGTAAAACAATACTGTAAATTTCATTAAGATCGGTTTAATAGATTTTGCAAAATAAATTTTGCAATCCAGCTTTCGCAAAAAAAATTCATTTTTTCAAAATGTTACAGGACTGAAAATAAAGCAGATAGCAAGTTGCATGTTTTTACCTATATAAGTGTACTGTAACTTTCATTTGCAATTTACAAAATTAAAATCGATTATCTACCACGGCGTCAGGAATTTTTTTAAATAAACATTAATTATTGCTGCTACGCGCAGGACAGCGGATAGTTTGCTCTGATTGGGCATTCCAATGACCTTTGATAATGATTGATACATTTTAATTTTTATTACAATTCGATATAAATAAATAAATTTGTTTATTGCAAAATAAAAACACATACTCTATCTTTTGAACTAACACTTTTTTTAGCAAAAACTTTCTTTGTTCATATATTTTAACTTAGAGAATAAAAGTTTATTATTTTTAAACATATGCAATTGTTTAAACAATATTTCATAAACAATAATAAAATTAGTTTGATTTTTGTGGAATTAAAATATTAAAATACAACTAAATATTGAGTAAGAAAATAGTATATTAGATAAAGATTGGAAGAAATTTTGGTGGAAATCAACTTGTGTGAATCGAACACCGCTGTCCTGCGCGTAGCACCAAAAATTAATGTTTATTTAAAAAATTTCCTGACGCCGTTGTAATTAATCGATTTTAATTTTGCAAAATGCAAATGAAAGGTACAGTAAACTTCTATAAGCAAAAAAAAATTAAATTTGCTATCTGCTTTATTTTCAGTCCTGTAACATTTTGAAAAAATTATTTTTTTGCGAAAGCTGGATTGCAAAATTTATTTTGCAAAATCTATTAAACCGATCTTAGTGTAATTTACAGTATTGTTTTACGGTATCATAAAGTTTTTCTGGGTAAAATATGAAGGTCCTAAGTGTAGCGTAAATGGTTGAAAAACGTAAAATGCGAATACTTGTTTTTGTATGGTTTTTTCGCAACTATTGCTATTTTGCAACAAGGGTGACTATTTTTTAAATTCTTAACCAATTCTGTATTGTAGGAAGTTTAATTATGCAACTTTTATGTCAGTACAACTTTTCTCAGAAATTAAGTTATAATCAAAAAAATAATAAAAAAATCGAATTTTTCCTTCCTATTTTGACATTTTGATTATTTAAACAATATTCCGGACCATTTTGAGTGGGAGGATAACTCAAATAATATTATTTGAGTTATTTTCAATCAATTTCTGCAAAAAATTTGAGTCACCTCTCAACGTCCATCACAAAACAGATGCGCACTGGTCTATATGTATTATTAAACGCTCAATCGTATTGAATGTATACTTTAAAATACATAGTCTTATGGCATCCATTATCTTTAAACGTAAATAACTTAAAAACTACTTACTTTATCGCAATGAGACAAAGTATTATGTTTATGTAAAAAGTAACAGGGAATCAAAAAAACATGTTGAAATGATTATTACGGCAGTGGCGTAGATTGTGAGGGTGAAAAGCGGGAAAATGAAGTAGTTATCCCCACAGCACGCCTCTGGTAACAGCGGTAACCTATCTTTTTAGACTAGTTAAAGTCTCAAACATGAAGTAAAAACCACTTCTATGTAATTGGTATATTTATTAAAAATTTTAAAAATCCCAATGGATTGCAAAATTGTGTCCAATTCGGAATGTTTTCGGACCTATCAGTCCATCATCAGTGAATCTAAAATAGAATAAGTAATCCCACTAATAAAATTGAAAGATGGTTGAAATTTTAAAAGTTAAAAAATGTGGTTATGATTACTTGCTCGAATACTTGCTAAATAGCCCCAGAACCAAACAATGGTTGAAATTATAATTCAATCTACATTATGTTGTAGTGATATTGAACAGGCTAAACGCCGATGTTAAAAGATATAACCTCCGGGAACATGGTGAAACTCTACCAGGAAACTTAATCAACCATCTTAGGCCAACGTTGACTACCAAGTGTCAAAAGTTTGTAAGGAACTGTTTGGAGTGACATTGACAGTAGAGAAGAAGGTAGTCGATTTTCAAAGGTTTTAACAAAAGGTCATGATCCAAAACAATGATAAAGATTTTAATATCTGAAAATGTCTAACATTTAAATCTATTGTTTTTTGAAAAGAAAATTGTGTTTTACAAAAATTCTTTTAAAATATAAAATTATTTTATTTTGACTGTTTACTATAAAATTAAACTGATCAAATTGATTAAAAAGGAAGTATGAGCTGCTATTAATAATGATAAACAAAAAGATAAAACCAATGATGGTGGGAGAGGAGAAAGAATAAATTTTAAATTGGAATGCTATTATTATACAAAGGAATTGTGTTGGCAAAATTATTTCTCTTCTTCTTTCCTATTCGCTCTCTTCTTTAACTTATTCGCTCTTTTCATCTATCTTCTTCTTTCCCTTACTGTTTCCTAACTCCTTTACACACACTAATCATTACTAACTACACGAACCCCTATTAACCTAAACCCAATTAATTCACCCTACTATCTTCTCACTTCTCTTTCATTTCATTATTTCATTCAGTTTAACCTTCACACCCCCTCTTTTCTCAATCCCTCTCTTTCCCTTATTACACTTGTCCTTCGACCTTACACCACAGTCCCTTACTTTTTACCTTTGACTATTTCCAAATATATTTTACCTCTCCAATTAACATTTCATCACTTAATTTCAATCTCACATTTAAACCCGTCATTATTACAATTAAATTATATCAATATTCGTTCTCTTAATTCAGTTTTACTAATTCTATTTTATTCATTACATTTTTTTCAATATTAATTTCATTTTAATTTCTTTGTTGTATCAACTGGGCTCAGCTATAATCTTACATTTCTTTATCTTCAATTTTACATACTACCCACTTTGTCACAAGAATTCTCTCAAATTTTTTTTTAAAAATATCATAATAATTACAATCCTTTAATTTACATATTTCATAATATTAATTTGACTGTATCTTAACTCCAATCCATTATTTTAACAATTTCATTTACATTTAAATAAAAAAAATAATTTCCCTTTTACATATACAATCACCAATACAATATACATAAATAATTTTGCCAACATGGCAATTCCTTTGTATAATAATAGCATTCCAATTTAAAATTTATTCTTTCTCCTCTCCCATCATCATTGGTTTTATCTTTTTGTTTATCATTATTAATAGCAGCTCATACTTCCTTTTTAATCAATTTGATCAGTTTAATTTTATAATAAACAGTCAAAATAAAATAATTTCATATTTTAAAAGAATTTTTGTAAAACACAATTTTCTTTTCAAAAAACAATAGATTTAAATGTTACACATTTTCAGATATTAAAATCTTGGACATCTTGGATATTAGTGCACCCTATGTAACACACAGCTGAATCTTATGTTTGTGCGTCACAGCGTTGCCATGCCATTTCTTTCATAATTTCAATCAATGTTCAATGTACCTACAAGAATAATAGAATAAGAACGTTTACTTCTCCGTCATTATACTAGGTAGAATGACAAATGAGATGTCAAATGAAAGCTTATAATCCAAGGATAGTACTAAAGGTGAGAAATTAGACCTAGATTGTCTGTCCCTCAAAAAATAAGCGTTATATTGGGGATTTCTAATGTCGACATTAAAAGTTGCACTATTTTTTTTCTATAAAACATTTTGATCTGAAACTTACCAGAAATCTTCTTTGTACTCTCTACTTTCAAATAAACGTGATTAAGAAGCTAAATTTTAAACTTCGTCATACAACTTTTGCGATTAAACTTTGCAATGCACAAATCCGTACCTTTTTCTTTGAAATATTCATAACCTTTATCATGACAAGAATAAAAACTTGAAGCAGGTACCTTTATCTTCAGAAATGTAGAGCTATATACTGTAAAAATTTCAGAAAAAAATATTAAAATGGAACAGAGTTGTAGCGAGGTAAACGCAAAAAACGTGATTTCATTTTTTTTTTATTTTCAGGTTAAAATTGCGATTTTGACAATGTCCCCCCACATAAAATTCAAAATAAACCTCATTTTCGTTTTCAGCACCCTCGAAAATATAAAGTATGAATAAAATTATCCTTTCCCCCCTCCGTGGTCAGTATCTCGAAAACTAAGTGCTTTTTTGAGGGTGTCCCGCTCGTGTATATCACAAAAAATTGTAACGTGATAGTATGAAAAAATAGAGGATACGGCAACGGTGTTACAAGTGATGGTCGGATCCAATGCCAAAATCTACACAGACATTATTAGGGTGCACTAATATCCAAGATGTCCAAAATCTTTATCATAATATTTTCATTGTTTTGAATCATGACCTTTTGTTAAAACCTTTGAAAATCGACTACCTTCTTCTCTACTGTCAATGTCACTCCAAACAGTTCCTTACAAACTTTTGACACTTGGTAGTCAACGTTGGCCTAAGATGGTTGATTAAGTTTCCTGGTAGAGTTTCACCATGTTCCCGGAGGTTATATCTTTTAACATCGGCGTTTAGCCTGTTCAATATCACTACAACATAATGTAGATTGAATTATAATTGCACCCATTGTTTGGTTCTGGGGCTATTTAGCAAGTATTCAAGTAAGTAATCATAACCACATTTTTTAACTTTTAAAATTTCAACCATCTTTCAATTTTATTAGTGGGATTACTTATTCTATTTTAGATTCACTGATGATGGACTGATAGGTCCGAAAACGTTCTGAATTGGACACATTTTTTCAATCCATTGGGATTTTTAAAATTTTTAATAAATATACCAATTACATAGAAGTGGTTTTTACTTCATGTTTGAGTTTTTAACTATATAGTATACAGCTAACCTAGGGAACTACCCTTTTTAGTTTAGACTAGTTAAAGTATCCTAACACGTGTAAACTGTGTGTCAAGTTTGAACAAAAAATATTGAAAGGTGCTTTAACAATGGGCTAGAATTATTTTAGAATATTTGTAATAAAACACTATGTATCTCGGTAAGGAGGAATATTTTATTTAAGTGTTTTAGGTTAAATCTTCGTATTTTGTGCTAAGGTTTCTCCAGTTACCATAGGTATGGACAATTTTTAATGAAACACCCTCCTGTATATGAAGGGTATATGGAAAGAACGATCAAAGTCACAGGAAACTAGTTTGGACAAAAACTACATTAAAGTTTACGTCAATGTATGGTTTGTATATAACTTCAAGTTATATACAAACTTACATACTTCGAGTTAGTGTATATATAAACTACATTTAAAGTTTACATCAATATATGGTTTGTATATAACTTGTAATATTTTATCAGCATTTGTGAGGACTGCGATCATTTTTCCCTGTTTTAAAACTGCTATTTTATACTTTCTGTGACTTTGATCATTTTTCTCCTGTACCCTTCATATATGTGACGGGTAAAGTTAGATTAACGGTTAAACCTAGGATTACCCGGGTAAACTGCGTAATACCCGCGAGGTATCGGTAATATCCGATAGTAAGTCTGAAATATAATTTAAATAGTTCAAATTTCGTGCTTGTTTACATGTGTTTCTCATGTGTACTCAATCATGAGAAACTCTTTTGTTACTTACAATTTTCATAATTGACGAATGCAAAAATATCAAACTAAAGAATAAAAGTTTCTATATCATATGTTGTATCGTTGTAACAGGCAGATTTCGGGTTTAAATTATTTCGTGTATGGTACATACAGTGAAACTGTTGAATCTCAATTTAATGGGGAATTCTAAAATCTACACTTATATCAACAGATGATAAAAACAGTGTATGTGCCAGATTCTATTATGTTCTAATATCTAACCTTTTACTGTAAAATTTATGTTCTATTAAAAAATAGTTTTATTTGTGTAATATTTGCTGGTTGTGTTTTGATTTTTTTTTAATAATGTTTATTTATTATTACTATGATCTTGCCAATATTCTGTTTATTAATTTTTAATGTCATGTTAAAACATATTTATATAAATAAAAGTTTTATATCCAGATTTGCCTTTTTTAATTTATATCACCATTAATCTTCACATGTATTTAAGTGGTAAAAGTTTAGAAAAACATATTATGTAAAACTCAGAAATAATAAACATATGTAAAATATCTTATATCTTGCTATTTAAGGTACACTTTAGAAGACCAAAAATAAGCATTTTTTCAAGTTTTTTTTCTCAGAACCTTTATTAAAAATGAACATAAAGTTTTTACCCATTAATATCTAACTCTTAGTTAGAGAATACAAAAAATATATATCTTTTTTCATTTATGCACTTAAACTAATATTGTAGAGAGCACCAAAGTCGAGGCCTCGAAAAAAAGTAGTTCCGATGGCGGACAGTTAATCTCAGGATTGGGATCTCTGAAACAAAAAAATCGTACGGCATTTGACAAAGGAAGGTTTCTTACGTGACAATTTACCACCGTTCAGGGCAATTTCTACATTTTAGGACGACAAAATTATCTCTGATAGTTTAAGTTACTACTGGTAGTAGAAAAGTTTTGTAGTTAGTATGGATTAGTAACAATAAACTACCTATAGCAGCAGCTAACATCTTTTTTAAAAAATAAATATAATAATAATAATTAAAAATATTAAATCTCTGAGGATTCTTCGTCTAAACACAAAACTTCTTCAGTAGTCAAAAATGTTGGTAGTCTTAACATACCAAGGACAACCAAGTTGAATTTTTTTTATTCGATTTTGGTTTTTTATACGATTTTGGTTTGGGATAAAATAATAAAAATAATAAAATAAATAAAAAATAAATTATTCGATTTTGGTTTTGGATAAAATAATAAAAATAATAAAATAAATAAAAAATAAATTATTCGATTTTGGTTTTGGATAAAATAATAAAAATAATAAAATAAATAAAAAATAAATAAATAAAAATAAATAAAAAAGTGTTTTAAACTACGCATTTATTAGATAATACAATTAAGTGTAGAATTATAAAAATAATAAAATAAATAAAAAATAAATAAATAAAAATAAATAAAGTGTTTTAAACTACGCATTTATTAGATAATAAATTAAGTGTAGAATTATAAAAATGAAATTATTAAATTATATATTAAAAGTGTAGAAAAATATTAAATCTCTGAGGATTCTTCGTCTAAACACAAAACTTCTTCAGTAGTCAAAAATGTTGTTAGTCTTAACATACCAAGGACAACTGAGTTGAATTTTTTTTATTCGATTTTGGTTTTTTCTGCGATTAGTTATAATGGGGTCAGAATATATCAACATCCAGTGAAAAATATCTTCGTTGGTTTCCTTCCTTGACGTTTTCCTAGAATGAAATTGACGAAATTTTTTGTAATCTTTATGACCTGCTTCTATAACGTCTTCGGTCAGTTGGCCCACTGGTAAGCTTAATGAGGTTATTATATCAGGTCCATGTAAAAGTAGTTTGTGGACAGTGGCGCTCATTTTATACCAACCATACAATCTAATAGCCATTTCAGCCGTATCATAACAATATTTCTTAAAAACTGTTTCATTAATGTAATGCCCACTAGACAGAGTGCTTAAGGTATTGGAAAACCGCTCTATCAAATCTTTGTCTAAGCCCGTTATTTTGGATACCAAGAAAGGATTGTCAAAAAATTTTCGTGCTGTGTTCCCGTCATCACTGTTCCCACCTCCTTGTTTTGGTTGGTCGACAACAAGGTCATTTCTTTATAAAAAAGATTGCTAATGTGTTGTCGTCTTTTCTTCACCTTTTCTTTGGCTTCATTGCCTCTCGCTTGCCACTCTTGGAGTTCCAATTTATAAGAAATATTTAGCAAATATTCTAAACATCTCAAGTGTGCGTGAAGTACAGAAATACCAAATTTAAAAGTATCCACGTCACACGGTCTGGTTTTTAGGATCTCCAAGTCGTTTAGAATTTTAGGTGTGGCTTTACAAACATTGCAAGCTTGCGATGAAGACGTTTCTGTTAAAATATTTACCGTTTTTCCATCAAGCATCTTACATATCGCTATATGCTTAATTGACAATTCTTTGTTACCTAAGGTTATTTTTGTAGGGAGCAAGTTATCAATTTGAGCCTGGATACTGGTATATTCTGTTTTTGTATTTTCACTGCTTTCTTTCATTAGTTTGAAGCTAACTGGCCGGCAATATCTTGTAGACGATGGACTAGAATTTTTCCAAAAGATTTTTTTGTTATCGCCATCCCTCATAGATATTTCCAAAGGTACTATGGTTGCTAAAATAATGTTTGAATCTGCGTATAGTGAATCGTTAGAAAAATTTTGTTTATAAATACTGTGCCCACCACTTCCGTCTAGGCCCATTTATAGAAAACATCAATCTCACAAACCTCCTCTGAAATATTTTGCAGCAATACTAGATTGCACTTGTACTAGCCTTTGAATGGTTAGATTTAAGATATCTTACAAAGGTACCGAAGCTTCTGTTTCTGTGATTTTAATATTTGATGGGTAACAACTTTTCTTAGCTTTTGTAAGTATTGGGTATGAGGGATAAATGTCTGCTCGCTCCTCTTTTCTTTGCTCCCCTTTGCATCGTTATGTAATTCTCTTTAGTAAGGCCTAAATCGACAACAAGTGCCAGAGCTTCATCGGGAGTGTATTGTTGCACTGTTGAAGTTGACTCACGCGCATATTTCATTTTTCTCAAACTTCTTGGTGTTGAAGTTGTAAGTAACTTTACAACTTGCGCTGCGGTTCTTTTGCCTGATTTTATTAAGCTTGACTGTGCAGCCAAGCAAATCTCGCTTGAACTCATTTCAGAGACAAAGGGTTCAATTTGTCTTTGCTTACTGCGATCAGAGCTGCAATCGAAGAGTTTTCGTGGTCTTCCGCGTCTTCTGTTATCTGGAGGTGTCTGCTGTGACATACGTTGTATCGTCAAGTATCCATTAAGCCATACAATATTGTTCTTTTCAAAGCGGTCAATCATGTATTTACAAGTTCGCCACTTGGATAAAAGTTTTGATACAAATAGTTTTATAGCAGTTGTTAGGGGAACACTTTCACTAACACTAAACTTTTCTACAATGTACTTTTGTAATCTTTTAATGCACTGCGATGATGGTAAATTGAAAAAATGATCTTTTTTTAACACAACAAATAGTTCTTTTTTACGAATTTTCTTTTCACGAGATCCAGGGTAATCACGACTACCTGCGAACAAAGAGATACTATTATTTATGGGGGACATGAGGGGAAGTGTTTCTACCTGGAATCACAAATATATGCAGATTCTTAAAAACAAAAAAAGTTAACGGTACTAAACGGTACTTTTTGTATAAGCTAAAGTAAAGATTTAAATTTAAGTAAAATTCGACTACAGAACTCTCATTTATAAATTATTATTTTTACATATCTATCCTTTAATGTTTAAGTGCAATAATTATATCATTTACAAGTACATACCTGACGCTTCACCTTCCATGGTAAAAAGTTTGACACGGTCACTAGACAAAAATACAGGAGAGCACCAACTACGTTGAAGATTCAAACGCAAATAAAGGCTGACGGGTGGTGCTGGCAGGTAGCTGACCCTATGTTCATGCGCATGATCCCCTGATGCCCTTTTCAATAGAAACCCTTTCTTACGAATAGACTGATTGTCAGAGAATAGATAAAAGTTACTTTGGCGTAGTTGTTATATTATTTGAAAATTGACTTTTGTCGTTCTAAAATGTGAAATTTGCCGTATGTGCGTTCGTGAAAAAATCCGCAAAAAAAATTTCAACTAGTTTCAAACTATTTCAAAGTGTCAACTAGTTGACACTTAATTTTCAATATGTGAGGTTCATCCCTCTCATATCACATTTACGTGGGTTAGAGTCCTGTGTTGCCCTGGGTAATATCCAGGAATATTTGCAACATCCAACTATCTTAAACATAATATGTAGTATAATATAAGATCTTACAACTTTTAAAGGGTTTTACCCATAACTTTTTGGTGGCTCACGCATGCATGCTATTGGCTTAACACTGATGATGGATTTCTTGTTAATCCGAAAACGTTTTGTTTTGTGATGTAACCCTTATTGGGGTCTTTTAAATATACCTTTTACAAAGGATCCTGTATTTTTTGTGATTTATGGTATACAGCCAGCTACAGGAATTTTATTTTCCTCGTGGATTTTTAATAATAATTTCATTGGAACGTACACAAACATTTGGGGCGTTTAAGGGAACAAAACCCCCATAAAATTTTTATGTAAACATGTTATAAGAAGAAGCATCTCGATAAAATGTGCCTTATCGAAGAAATACTAACAGGCAAAACGTTTTAAAAACATTGTGTTTAACTAATGGTACCGCAGTAATAATTTAATTGGAACGTATACAAAAGTTTGGGGGGTTTAAGGGAACAAAACCCCCATAAAATTTTTATGGGGAGGAGTACTAATATTATTTTTTTGAGATGTCCCTACCATAAGAATACCACATGCCCATTTTCAATAAAAAATCTCTAATAGTTTTCGATATATTGGAAAAAATCGATTTTTATTTTGTAACTGCAAAGGGCAAAGGGTAACTTTTTTAATGTGCACATTTGTACTAAGGTATGATAAGTTAGGTTCAATCGAGCTATTGTTGGTCCCAGAATACGTGATTTAATTTATGACCTGCATTTTTGTTACACCCTGTATATATACTAACTTGTGTTAACCTTTACAGGCATTACTTGTCAACACGCTTCTGTTTCGCCAGAAACTCGTTTGTTTTTGTATATTTTGAATTGCATATTTAATATTGCTTTTTCCCTAGGTACATTAACCATACTTCTTTATTTCAGGAATGTATCTTTTTATTTTATACTTTGTTTGCCTTGGTATTAATCGCATATACTTTTCCACTGATTGTTGTTTATGATAATAATAGCATACTAACATTTAATGGTACTTTTATATTCTGCACCTTGATTTGATATTGAGTTTATATTTCTTACACTTGATTCTATAACTTTGGTTCTGGAATTCAGAACGCCCTATTTTACCATACTCTGTAGGATTTGTGGCCTACGGGAAACTTTTGTCTATTATATAAAATCTTTGATAAATATTTACTATATTTGAATCGTTCGTTTGAGAAAGCCGACATGTCCTGGACAAATACAAAAAACATCTCGGGGTTGCCGGGTTCCTCTTGATTCAGAAAAATTTGTAAACTCTCTAGGTTAATTTAGAATGTTAAAAAGGGTAGTGTTTCTCTTGAAACACGTGACTCTATATCTAAGGTTAGTAAAAATGCAAAAAAACGAAAATCGATTTTTTTGGACATGTCGGGTTTCTCAAACGACTGATTCATTTATAATTTTGGTATTTGATAATATTTTACACGAATTTATTTTCTTTGGTTGTTTACCATATCTCGAGGTGCTGTACCGGAGGCATTAGCTCTGATCTGAGTTCCAAACTTCAGCTAACGTCTAACTTTGGAATCAAGACTTCCATAGACCTCTGAATACGAATTAAACATCTATACAAGTGAAACTGTTGACTTTTGTCTGAGCTGACTTGATATTTTGAATAAACTTCTACTTAATAAATCTTAACCAAAAAAATAAAACATGGCTAACAAAAAAGCCCATACAATCTTAGATCCCCGACAGACGAGGATGGAGTGACGGGAGCCAATTCTTCACACCCGGAAGTCCCGGTCCCTCCACACCCATTACCCAATTCCGTGCTGTATGTGCATTTATACCGGAGCAGGGTACCAAAAGAAGAGGGACTTATGAAAAAATAAATAATCTTTATTCGGATTTCGTTTCGAGCTGTGGACAGGTGGCGCTATAATTGGAAAAATACGATTTAACCTGATATTGTTCGTCCGCTATAACTTCCTATGCGCCACGATTTATTTTCAAACAAATTAAGTCAAAACATAAAGTGAAACGTACGCCGATGTGTGTAGTATATAGTATACAGTATATAAAATGTATATACACATCGACGTTCGTTTCACTTTATGTTTTGACTTAATTTGTTTGAAAATAAATCGTGACGCATGGGAAAAGTTATGGCGGACGTAGTATACCAACGAATATAGAAGCACACTTCTTTGCCATTTTTTATACTTGCCATTCGGGAACTTCTACTTCTGTTTCTTTACCAAGAGGGAGCGCTTATGTGACCTCCACTTCACCACCACGACCGCAACATTACGGGTCCTGAAACTGATGTGCTTCTAAAATATGAAAGGGGAAAGAAAGCTTAAAGTCTTAATTTTTTGCATTTTATAAAATTAGAGATCAAATCCTACTCATGCATCTTTTTTTTTGTAGAAAATAAAATGTTATTTTAACTGTTAATAGTTTATAACAACTGAATATTTTTTGTATAAACAATATTATGATTCACATTTTTAATTGACATAGTAGAAATCTACAAATAATATAATAAAGTTTATACAATCGTCATCCACAGGATTATTTTGAAGTACACTAACCGTGACCATTTCTCCCATTTGAAATGTTCTTATATGTGCGTCTATAGAATTGGAAAAGAAGTATAAATTGTAGCTCATGTTAGGTTGTTTGTACAACTCGTTTTTTTTTGTATAATTAATTTCGTAAAATTATTTAGGTATACAAAAGTGAACTTTACATGATTTATACACCACATTTGACTCGCAATTGTAAATAGCAGTTGCAATGTAGGGTAACATGAGTAACAATGAGACACTTTTTTTTGGACCTTAGTATTTTAAAAATTAAGACAAATAATATTTATTTTTTGTGTTACACCATGGTATAAGCATCTACAGATAATTTTGAATAGAATATAATGCAAAAAATGATAAATAATGAAAATACAGAAAATATGCTATCAAAATGTCATTTGTCTCATTGAAACCCATACCGGAGGTTGAGGTTCAATGAGACACTATTTGAAAAGTGCAATTTTTTATGCAAAACATTAGAAAAATAATGAAACACTATATCAAATCTTATTTATTTATTATTTATGGTATTTGTTTTAAAACACCAGCATGAGCTAAAACTAATAATAATATAAGAAAAACAACAACATTAATTTTTCTGCCTCTCAGAAATAAACAAACTAAACCTTATTGTAATATAAGAAAAACATAAACAATTTTATTGAATATTCAAACAAGAATAAAAAACCGCTAAACGCCGTAAAAATGAGTGCACTCAAAGAAATATCATTGTAAAATCAAAAAAAAATAATAATGATTCAACTAAAATCCAATATGTTTTGGCTTCATTGGTGTTTTTATTTAAATTGATAACAGATCTTATGATTTTAAAAGCATTTTTAAAATAAGCATGCTCATAGTCATTCTAATTGGTTAATCCTATTAAAACGTCGCACTGTGGTATTTGAAGTAAACGAATACCATTAAGGAATTGAAATGACCTATCTATTTCAATGAACATGAAACACTGTTATTTTTATAATAGTTCTGTATAGATTTAAATGCCGATAATAACATTTTAAAAGTAAATTTGATTTGAAATAAAAATGCTATCCCTTTGATTTAAATAGAAAAGGATTTTACTTCCTTGGCTTTCCTTTTTTTTTTAAATTACGTTCTTTTTGTTTTAAAACACGTTCCTTTTATTTCAAAACTTACAGCAATAAAATAAGTTATTTGTCAATTTAAATCAAATTGTTTTCTTTATGATTTAAAATGAAATGTTTATTATATATTAGTATTTTACTTTGTTTAAAGTTTGAGCCGACTTTAATTCAAGCGCATTAGTACTAACATTTTAAATAAAATCAACATTAAATTTAAAACAAAAATATATATTTTAATAATTTTGCATATACAAAAATAAGGTAAACCTATTATAACATTTAAAACAAGATTGAACTCTATACTAAAAAACAAAACAAAAACTATCTACTGGAAACTAAACTTCTACTGGAAACCGACTAGTTGGTAGAATAATCGAGTTTAATAATGTGGCCAAGATATAATCTTCAACATCTAAAACAGAAACAAATTTGGATCATATTATAAAAAAGAAAAATATAATGAAATCTTTTTTCAAAAGTTGTATATTTGCCACACTGTTCACTGTTTGCTAAAATGTATAATATTTATTTGGTATACCAAGACTACGTTAGAAAAAAATCGACAAAACACTTATATTAGAGACTTAGTAAAAATAGTTTTTGTTAGAATAAAATTTGCTCTTAGCACAAGTAGCAACTAATTTATTATATTACAAAAAAACTTACTTGTTTCAGATTTGTCACTTAAAGATGAAAATAATAATTTGCAGGATTTATCATTTATATTTGTTCTATGAAATGATTTTATCTTCTTCTTAAAATCCGCCCATTTACTATATAGAAAATTTTCCAGGAAATAGCAAGCGAAAGTCAATGTCAATCTGAAAATAGTAAAATAATATTAGATGCCTTGAATATAAATGCATCGCACATGATCATATGAAGCAAGTGATGCATATTATTATAGCAAGAAACTTACCAAGTCTTTGTCCAAGTATAAAGGCCAGTCCTTTAAAAAATTAACTATATTTTTGTATCATGGCTAGAAGCTTTCAAGTCGCGATGTCGAAGGACAAAAGTTTTTTCCCACTGCCACCCAGTTAGTGATGGCGACTGCATCGAGTTTCTATTGGACAGTATTAGGTCACGAGGGGTAAAATTAGCCGAAGTGTTTTTAAAATGTTAACGAATCTTATAGAAACAATATCTTTTCGCTCTTAAAATAAAAATGTTAACATAAAATTAAAAGGGTGTCTTATTGATATAAGCAGACATGGAAAACATCTTCATATAATAATACATTGCTGTTTGATTCGAACGTGGTTCTTTTAAATCATATCCGCTAATAATTGATCTAAAGGAAAATACTAGTAAACATTTCAGAAAAGCAAATTAAAATAAAAATGTGTATATTTGATTGTATCGCTGCCTTATTAATGTTAGTAGACAAGTAAAACAATTTAGCAATGCTGCTTTATTTTAAATGTGGGTCTTTTAAATTATATGTGATAATATTTAATTTAAAAAGAAGTAATATTAGATATCAAAGAAAAGGAAATTCCCTTAATTTTAAATAATTACATTTTTATTATGTATTCGAATCAATATCATATTATTAGCAAACGTTTATGAAATAAATACTTTTAAGTAATTAAATTAAGCAGATCAACTTAATTATTTTAACGTGATTTGTTATGCTTTTTAAAACGCATAAATTTTCTGAGTGTGGCGCATACAATATTCCAGCTACAAAAGATCTGATATGAATATTACGTGGCGCGAAAATGTATTTTCATTTTGATGCAAAATAAAATTCTAGTTTTAATTTAAAAGATTTTTCCATAATATTTGCTAAATTTGAAGTAAACGCGCCACAAAAGAGTAACTTTGATACAGTTTGAATTTTCTGGCGCAACTCTTTTGTGGCGCGTTTACTTCAAATTTAGCAAATATTATGGAAAAATCTTTTAAATTAAAACTAGAATTTTGTTTTGCATCAAAATGAAAATACATTTTCGCGCCATGTAATATTCATATCAGATCTTTTGTAGCTGGAATATTGTATGCGCCACTCATTTTTACGGCGTTTAGCGGTTTTTTATTCTTATATCAGGAGTTTTTCAAAGTTATTTATAAATTAAATGTATGAAGTTGAATGCAATGTTTCTCGATTACACGTTAAGTTTTATAAATGGTCGCCTTTGTCGCATTACCTCCCAAATGATCTAGTGTCCATCGAATGTACAATAGATTTTTTTTTCTATTCGAAATAGATTGAAAAAGATATTGGGATGGCCGGTAAATAAACTCGGATTGCCCGTTGCCAGATCAAATTTAGCGTCGTAACCACTGCAACTATATAAACGGAATAATCGTTAATTGGATTATACTTTTGTAGCTTAATAACTTCTAAACGGCTTAACCGATTTTGATCCCTAAACATGAGTTTGAAACATATTGACAACTAATATCTGATGCATCGAAGGTCAAGTAAGATAACTGAAGCTAATACAGGAATTATTGAGCTTGGAAAACCGTTTTACCCATAGATAAAAGATTTGATCATACTTATGAAGCCTATTACTTAAAAATTGAATTTTCCCGAATATGAGGTATACACCGTTAGATTTGTCTGGAGTCCTTCTACAAATGCTCAGTTATTGGCACAATTCGTAGGTTGAAATTTTGAGTAATTGTCGAAAAACCAAAATTTTCAAAGTTTAGTTTTTCAGTTTTTCGGCTACACTGAGCCGAGTATATGTCTGATCCTGACGGCTTACACACCATTTGAAAGCTTAACTCAACACTATTGATTTGGTGTATTTGAGGTTCTCCTGTCTCTTCTTGAACCGAAGATATATACCCCCAAAAAATATGCCGTTTTGTACCTACCAAGTTCTATAGTTGGCTTGTGGGTGGTCAAAAGTCACAAACTACACCGGTTCTGAATCGGCCCTGACCCCCTCTTCAAACACAGAAAAAAAATTCAGATCGGTTTAACTTTTCCACACACATACATACATACATATCTACAAACATTTTTCCTTTTTTAAATAGAAATTGAGTCATATTTGTGAGCTCGATAACTATTGAATGGTATAACCGATTTTCAAAATTAGATATGCGTTGGAAAGGTAATGATCAGTACTATTAGAGACCGCAAAGGTCGACTTAAAATTTCGAAATTTTTGGGAGTTTTGGGGACGAGAACGAAAAACAGACCTTAAATAGGAAGGGCCGTAAAATCCACACCCTTGGACCAAAATGGATGGTTGACATATGAATGGGTGAGTCATTTCCTGAACTTTAGGATGGGAGTTGGCCCAATTTTCAATTCAGTCAGATTTAGAAAATCGAAAATTTCGTGTATATAATATAGTGTCGCATGTAGGGGGGGTGTAGGTGTGCGCCACTGGCGAGAACTGCCGTTCTCTGGTAATATGTTTTTAACGTACACCATACAAAAAAACACCGCTAACCTACATTATTATGCTTCCAATTGGATTTTTCCATTTTTTTTTATTTATTGGTTTTTTAACCTTAACTTTTTTATTTTTTATATTAGAAAGTTTGTTAAAAAAATTTTTTGTAGGTTTTTATAAGATCTATAAGACTATTAATATTAAATCCTTTTAAAACCCTCAGTCGCAAAAAGAGGAGACTTTGAAAGGGTTGGTAAAGGTTGATTTTGCATGTGATTACAAGTTCTAATTGTCTGTAGCTCACTCAATTCTTATTGTAGAAAAAATTTTCGTAAATCAAGTTCTTAAGAATTAAACAAGCTACATTTTCATATCTAAACATTTTTTCGCATCTCTGATGCTAATCTTTCTATTCTAGAAAAAAGGGCATGATTTATCAAACTACAAAAATTCGTTATTCGCTTTTAGCTCCAGTTTTTTAAAAACTAATTGTTTTAAGCAGGTCAAACTTCTGTAATCTATTAAAAATACATAAATAAAAAATACGGAATAAGGTCGATGACTAATTTTAATTAGGGTGGTAATTAGGGGGTTGTTTCCGATAACTTTTTGACTGAAAAAATAGGGACTGGCATTCTTTTCATTATAAGTCACTTAATTTTTAGCTACATACTTTATTTTTTATTTTTGAAGATAGATCTTTTTAAACATTTAAAATTAGTTTCTATAAGTTATCCTCGAAAAATGCATAGTTTTCCCGTCTTTTGACTTTGAAACTACATATAATATTTAGTATTTGACGAAGAAAAGCTAACTATAATAAAGTACAGCTCGATTACTATTGGTCTTAAAGATAAAAAAAACACTTTGTTTCTTTTTTAAAAATTATATATTCGTTAAGTAAAGTTGTTTTGATAAAGCAAAAACTTGTTTGAGTTATTAGCAGAAAACTTATTAATAACATTGATTTTTTCGATATGAAACTAACACTTTCGATAACCAATAAATCGAAAACTATTAATTTTATCAAAAAAATGAATAAAACATTTTTTGCTTACAATTAATGTTTTTACCAACATTTGCGGTCAAAATATAATAAAAAATTTCCACCCCCAAGATGGGGTGGTAACCACCCCATCGTAAAAGCGTCTTTCGGCATCATATAGATTTTGATCCTTTCACTTTCCACTACTTATTGTCAAATTTTCAAGCAAATCGATCCATTCTGTAAAAATTGCGAAGTGAAAAGTTTCAGTTCCTGGACTAATTATACTTTTGGAGCTCTATAACTTTTGAACGGCTTAACTGATTTTGATCAATAAACATGAGTTTGAAACGTAGTGACAAGTAGTATCTGATGCATCCAATATTAAGTATGGTAACTGAACGTATTACAGGAATTATTGAGCTTGAAAAACCGTTTTTCCCATAAGAAATAGATTAAATCATACTTATGAAGCCTATAACTTAAAAATTCGAATTTTCCCAGATATGAGGTATACACCGTTAGATGTGTCTAGAGACCTTCTACAAACGCTCAGTTATTTGCGCAATTCGTAGGTTGAAATTTTCAGTAATTGTCGAAAAACCAAAATTTTCAAAGTTTAATTTTTTAGTTTTTTGGCTATGGTGAGCAGTGTATATGTCTCAGCTTGATAGCTTAGGCACCGTTTGAAAGTTTAACTCAACCCTATTGATTTGGTGTATTTGTGGTTTTCCTGTCTCTCCTTGAACCGAAGATATATACGCCCAAAAAATATGCCATTTTGTATCTACCCAGCCCTCTAGCGGGCTTACGGGTAGTCAGAAGTCAAAAATTACACCGGTTCTGAATCGGCACTCACACCCTCTTGAAACACAGAAAAAAAATTCAGATCGGTGTAACTTTTCCACACACATACAAACATACATACAAACATATCCGCAAACATTTTTCCCTTTTTAAATAAAAATTGAGTCATACTTCTGAGCTCGGTAACTTTTGAATGGTATAACCGATTTTCAAAATTAAACATCCGTTGGAAAGGTAATGATCAGTACTATCAGAAGCCGTAAAGGTCGGACTTAAATTTTTGAAATTTTTGGGAGTTTTGGGGACGAGAACGAAAAACAGACCCTAAATGGGAAGGGCGTAAAATCCACACCTTTGGACCAAAATGGAGAGTTGACATATGGATGGGTGAGTTTTTTCCTAAACTTTAAGATGGGATTTGGTCCAATTTTCAATTCAGTCAGATTTAGAAAATCGAAAAGTTCGTGTATATATAGTGTCGCTTGTAGGTGTATTGTTGTTGGGGTTGTGCGCCACTGACGAGAACTGCCGTTCTCTGGTAATTGAACTTATAGACCGGGAGATATTATACAGAAGTTCAGCCACGATTTTCTGAGTCCTGCCTTTAGCAATACTGGAAGAGCAGACGAGGTACTTATAATTTGTGGAAACATCCACAAATTTCCTGTGAAATTTTCCTGTAAAAATTAGATTTTCCCAAAAAATAAAAATAGGGTTTTGCGATTAATTTCCGCATGTCCGATGAGTCCTGCCATATCCGTAGAATGACAGGATACTATCGATTTTATGAAGAAAATTTTTTGGGCAGGATGGTTACAAACGAGCTAACGGGCTATACAGGGTGAGTCATGAGGAACTGTACATACTCCTACCTCGTATAGAGGCTCCTATGGGGAATAACAAATGACCATTAAAAAGTGTCTGCTCCCATTGTTTAATAATATACAGGGCGAGTTTCGCATTTTGACAGAAATTTGTATTCGTCATAATTTTTGAACGGTCGGATCGATGTGTCTCTTATTTTGGCCAATCGTTACACTATTACCACCTAATCAATTAATTTATTCAAACTAGAAAAAAATCAGGCCCGGCTTTAAAAAAATTAGTTCGTTTGGGTCTTAGAAAAAATTTCACCCTGTATACGCTTTTTGAAAACTCTAATATGAATTTTACAAATTAGACAAATAGGCAATTAAAATGGCATATTTATTTTTTTCCGCACACGATTACTTAATTTTTTATAAAAAAATCAAATTTCACTATGAATTAAAAGTTTGGTAAAGTAGATTTAAAAAAATAACTGTTATTACAAAAATTATTTTTTTTTTGCACAAATAAGTAATTTATGTTACCATCCAATCAACTGATTTATTCAAACTAGAGAAAAATCAGGTCCGGATTTAAAAATTAATTCGTTTTGGTCTTAGAAAAAATTTCATCCTGTATACGCTTTTTGAAAACTCTAATATCAATTTTACAAATAAGACAAATAGGCAATTAAAATGGCATATTTATTTTTTTCCCCACACGATTACTTAATTTTTTATTAAAAAATCAAATTTGTCAAAATCGGAATTTTAACCTAAAAATGAAAAAAAAATGAACTCACGGTTTAACTCGCTACAACTCTGTTCCATTTTAATATTTTTTTGTCTGAAATTTTTACAGCACATACCTCTTACCATTGTGAAGACTCTGAAAATTGTTGTAGACTTTCAGTCTTCTTCTTGTAAAAGTTGCAAACTTGTAAATCGCAAAAATTAGGTGGAAAAATTTAAAATTTATCAATTTGATCACGTCTATGTTAAACTATAGAGTCCAAAAGAAGTGTTATGGGAAGTTTTAGATCTAGACGTGTTATAGAAAAAAAAAAAAAAAAAAAAATGGTAAAACTTTTAATTTTAAGAAAAACGTTGTTTTTGTAAATTAATTTTTGTAAAAAAAGTTAATTTTTTTAAATCTATGCAAAAACTTTGCCAAACTTTTTATGCATAGTCAAATTTGATTTTTTTAATAAAAAAATAAGTAATCGTGTGGGGAAAAAATAAATATGCCATTTTAATTGCCTATTTGTCTTATTTGTAAAATTCATATTAGAGTTTTCAAAAAACGTATACAAGGTGAAATTTTTTCTAAGACCCAAACAAACTAATTTTTTAAATCCGGGCCTGATTTTTTTCTAGTTTGAATAAATCAGTTGGTTGGGTGATAACATAAATTAAATATTTGTTCAAAAAAATTCATTTTTGTATTAAAAGTTATTTTTTTTAAATCTATGGTTCACTTTACCAAACTTTTAATTATTCATAGTCAAATTTGAATTTTTTTATAAAAAATTAAGTAATCGTGTAAGGAAAAAAATAAATATACCATTTTAATTGCCTATTTGTTTAATTTGTAAAAATCACATTAGAGTTTTCAAAAAGCGTATACAGGGTGAAATTTTTTCTAAGACCAAAACGAACTTATTTTTTAAATCCGGGCCTGATTTTTTTCTTGTTTGAATAAATCAGTTGATTGGTGGTAACATAAATTAAATATTTGTTCAAAAAAAAATTAATTTTGGTAATAAAAGTTAATTTTGTTAAAATATGGTTCACTTTACCAAACTTTTAATTCATAATCAAAATTGATTTTTTTTATAAAAAATTAAGCAATCGTGTGCGGAAAAAAATAAATATGTTATTTTAATTGCCTATTTGTCTAATTTGTAAAATTCATATTAGAGTTTTCAAAAAGCTTATACAGTGTGAAATTTTTACTAAGACCCAAACGAACCAATTTTTTTAAAGCCGGACCTGATTTTTTTCTAGTTTGAATAAATCAGTTGATTAGGTGACAATAGTGTAACGATTGACCAAAATAAGAGACACATCGATCTGACCGTTCAAAAATTATGACGAATACAATTTTCTGTCAAAATGCGAAACTCGTCCTGTATATTATTAAACAATGGGAGCAGACACTTTTTAATGGTCATTTGTTATTTCCCATAGGGGCCTCTATATACTAGGTAGGAGTATGTACAGTTCCTCATGACTCACCCTGTATATATACAAGCATGTAAGGAAAATTTTCATGATTTTCTGGGTCCTGCCAACTAAATAAATTAAACATATTTATTTCAAAATGATCAAAAAAATGTTGGCATGACGTCTCCTACTGTTTAAGTATACGTGTCCCTTGGAAAATTCTGCGGAAAATTTTTCACCCTGATTCCGTGATTTTCTGAGTCCTGCCTTTAAAAA
Organism: Diabrotica virgifera virgifera; assembly: GCF_917563875.1. Classification (NCBI taxonomy): domain Eukaryota; kingdom Metazoa; phylum Arthropoda; class Insecta; order Coleoptera; family Chrysomelidae; genus Diabrotica; species Diabrotica virgifera. Next base: position 133,630,396 of record NC_065449.1, on the reverse strand, counting down.
TTTATAATACGCAATCAATACTTTTTCGGTACTCGGCAGGAAGGTTAAAGGGTTCTAGTAAGACGGCAGGAGTCCTAGATTTGTAAGAAAATTCGTGAAAAATTCCACGATTTTCCGAGTCATACCATTTTGCATATGTTTCAAGAATCTTAATATAAGTTTATTTAAAAGAGGCAGGATGGTTTTATCTCGTATACAGGGTGGGGCATTAATATGACAAATTCCAATTACTCGTTTGTCGTAAGAGATACGAAAAAAAGTTATTTAGGCAAAACGTGGGAGACAGATAGGATCATAATTTAAAAATATTTTCTAATATATAGGGCTACCCGTATTGACAGGGTGTCACAAACTTATGTTTTTTAAATGGAACACCCTTTATACAATTTTAACATTCCTCAGATAATTTTAAGACAATTTAACACAATTCGCCTAATCCGATAATGCTTCCTAAGGGAGCTAGGGCTCTTTGAAGATGGCGCCTTGTAATTAGTTTTTTTTATATCTCCAGAACGCTTCCATTTCGAAAGACAAAAACTGGTCCGCCTTTTTATCTTCCAGAGATAAATTGATTCCATCAATTGCGAATCACTAGTACCGGTTATAGGAGTCCGTTTTGGGTAGGACAACGGTTATTTTATCGCATAACTTTTAAGCATTTTTGACACTAGATTATTAAATTGTGAGGTATTCTGTACTAAAAGGTACTCTTGCTTTAAGTCCGTAGGATGCACCGTTTTTTTAGAAAAATCGATTTTAAAATTTTTCGTTTCCGGAGTTTGAAAAAAATTAAAAAAAAAACAGTGTTATTACCGACTTAAGGCAAGAGTAACTTTTAGTACTAGAATATCTCATAATTTAATACTCTACTATCAAAAATGATTAAAAGGTAAAGACCAATAAGTTATGAGATAAAATATCAGTTGATCTACCCAAGACGGACGCCTATGACCGGCACTAGAAATTCACAATTGATAAAATCGATTCATCTCTGGGAGAGAAATAAACGTACCAGTTTTCGTTTTTCTAAATAGTTTTTTTTTAATTTTTTTTTTCAAATTCAAAAAACGAAAATCTTTTCAAATCGATTTTTCTAGAACACGGCGTATCCTACCGACTTAAAGCAATAGTACCTTTTAGTACAAGAATACTCCAGAATTTAATAATCTAGTGTCAAAAATGCTTAAAAATTAAAGACAGAAAACTTATGCCATAAAATATTCCTTTTACCTACCCAAAACGGACGCCTATGACCGGTACTAAAAATTGGCAATTAATGGAATCGATTTATCTCTGGAAGATAAATACGTGTACCAGTTTTCGTTTTTCTAAATAGAAGCGTTCTGGAGTTAGTAGAAAGGAAGCCACTTCAGGACACTTTGACCTTTGAACCCTAGCGATACAACATCGCGCGTGACTACAGCAGACCGCGTGACTCCGGCGTGGGTGACGTCAGTGGAGTAACTTGTCGGGACTTGTCGGGTGACGTCAGGGGGGTAACTTGTCGGGACTTGTCGGGTGACGTCAGGGGGGTGACTTGTCGGGACTTGTTGGGTGACGTCATTGGGGAGCTTGTCGGGTGACGTTAGTGGACCACAACTCCGATTAATTATTTTAATTATATTTTAAGTCATTATAATAGTCTAAGTATGTCAATAACCATTAATATTAAACAAAAAATTTTTCCTTAGGAGGGAATTGAACCAAGTACTAACACGACAGTAACTAGATACACATTCCGCTAACCCACGCAAACGCTTGCTAGACACTGGTAATATAAGGTATAAAAAAAAGCAAATAGATAGGTAAAAATTGTAAAGAAAATTACTACATACTTAAATGTATTATAAAATTAATATATTCCTAAATTTTAGAAGAAACATTCGTAAATAGGTACATTTATACAAAACACAAAAGCATGTAGGTACCTACACATAGGTATTACTGTATATGCAGAAGGAGAAGCTGCTATAACAGGACAAAGGGATATTAATCTTCTAAGCAGCTCAATGTACATGCAAGATATCGCTTGAAAACCTATTGCGAATAGATGAAAAATCAAACACATCATACCGCAGGTCATCCTCACATTATGACCAAACCACCGAACGTGTCTAAGTATAGGTACCTACACGGCTCTCGTCTCTCACACAGATACACACAGATGACCTACAATATTCCTATATAATTATGGGTATTAACCAGCGAATTCTTACAGTATGACCAAACCAACAAACATCCTTTATAATCTTAAAAGTCAATATACAATATTCTTTTTTGTGATTTAATCAATGAGCATGATCCAGTCTTACAGTATAGCCAAACAATAAAAACCTATCTTACTCGATAAAGATATCAGCTGAACGATCACTGCTCAACATGGACCTTATATGAACGATCACTACTATACATAGGTCTCCATTGAACGCGCACAGCTATTATTCTGTATATGCCTATCATATGTATGAAACTTACTAAATCGAGAGGGTATTGTGAGCTGCATACTTTATTTTATCTACGACAATTCAGGTAATACTCTCCAATGAACGTACATTACTATACGCCGCTATTATTCTGTATATGCCTATCATTTTAGTGAATATTACTGAAGTATTGTGATTTGCGTACTATATTTTATCTACGGCAAGTGTGTAATATTATGTTTTTACAGGTTGATATTGAACATCTTCGATAAGAAAGATATGTTGGTCATAGACGGTTCTTCGATAGCCATCAGGCAACAATTTCCCCTGATCATGTTTATAAAACATACGGAATGCACTGTATATACTAACCCAAGCTGACAACATACTTTGCAGATATGGATCACGATCAGCTTATAGGTTTATGTACGATTCCCTTCGTAAAGGTACATAGGCGTGCATCCGCGTGGGATAAAAGTCGACCGTCCTTTTTATACTCCGAATAAGAGGACCATCAAATATTCAAAGTTAAAATGTGTCATGGCGAGAAAATAAAATTATATACAGTTTATGTGCGTAAAATATAAACGGTAATACAGGGTAATAACGAAAAAAAATATGTTAATGTACAAAAACGATATCCAACAGTATTGTCGTAAAGAAAAGGGATGTCGTAAAGGTCTTAACGTTAAATCATCTAAATAGCTTAATTTAGTGAGACAAATGATACATCGATGTTAGCATATACATGACAGTCGACTGTCATGTAAATGACACGTACTGTGCTACACGACAATTTTAAAACATTGATTTTACAGACCAATACTTGACGGCTGCGGCAAAGAAGTTGACATGACAAACAAAAAGAAAAAGAATTTACAGCAACATGACAAACGAAAAGGAGAAGAAGAAGTGACAAACGAAAAGAAGAAGTGACAAATCGAAAAGAAGATGAAGAAGAATTGACAAACCGTAAAAAAGAAGAAGAATTGGCAGTTAATATTGAACGTTGACAGACCGCAAAGAAGAAGAAGTAAACGTGACAAACGAAAAAAAGAAGAAATGACAATGGCTCAGCACAATGAAGAAGTGACAAATCGAAAAAAGAAGAAGAAGAATTGACAGAAACATGACAAACGAAAAGAAGAAGAAGAAGGATTGACAAACGAAAAGAAGAAGAAGGCTCAACACAATGAAGAATAATTTAAAAATCGAAAAGAACAAGAATTGACAACATGATAAACGAAAAGAAGAAAAAGAATTGACGGCAACATGACAAACGTAAAGAAGAAGAAGTGGCAATAGCTCAGCACAATGAAGAATAATTGACAAATCGAAAAGAAGAAGAAGAATTGATAACAACATAACAAACGAAAAGAAGAAGAAGAAGAAGAACTGACAGACCGAAAAGAAGAAGAAGTGACAATGGCTCGACACAAAAAAAGAAGAAGAAATTAAATACGATTTAATTAATTATAAAAAGTTACATTTCACATCTAATACTAGTATTAAATAGAATTTCATTAGTCACACAAAACGAATGTGTCAGCGGTCGTAAGGCACATTCCTCATCTCATATTACACCTGTAACATTATATTGCAATAGTAAGAATGTAGGGCAATGACCGCAAAAAAGCAACGATTATATTTTTTGCAACATCGCCAGAAACACCTTGCAAATTTCAATAGCGGAAATTAAAACTGCAAATTCTAGAAATAATATTCACATGTCGTTTAATTTATGTCGCATTTAATCTGATGGTGCAAAATTAGCAAGAATGTATAATATGACAATGATGCATTAAAACTGCAAGTTCGAACAAAAAAGCATCGATTATATTTTTTAGTATACGATTTTCATCATTATGACATAACATTGTAGACGAACGAAACGAACAGGGAAATCAGTGTAGAGTGAGCACATCTTAAATAAGGTAAATGATTCTTATTTCTGCAATTCTTTTTTAGTAAATATGTAGTGATAAATATAATTTTATTTCTTTTAACGTTTCCATTTAACAGTTATTAAGATAATAGCATTTGATTTTTACGGTCTATTTCTAAATTCGGCGTTGCACCTATCCGCATATTGTTGATTGATTTTACGTTTTATTTAAAAAATAATAGCTTTAATGACACATTTCTAAAGTACTCCTTCTTTTATCGTTTCCTTGTTATGCAAATAAATGAGAGAGGTTGTTGCTATCCACAAAAGGATAATAATATTTTATTTTATGGTTTATTTTTTGTTTCTAATTTAATCTAAATGTATTTTTATGTGTTGTTTTTTTTTTATAAATTGTATGTTTCATTTGTCCTTATATTTTTGATCGATTTTACGTTTTATTTAAAAAATTATAGCTTTTTATCCGTAATACTTCTTCTGTTTAGCAATATACTATCAATCACAGCTAATATTTATTTTTTAATAGCGTGATAATAATAATGTTGCATTTGTACACGTCCCAGCGTATTTTTTTACTTTATAAAAATATATTGACAATCCTACTAATGCATTGGGTTAGTAAATAACACTATGCGTTTTTTATTATTTTTATTTAAATTATTTCATACGAGTACATTGTTAAAGTTAGTAATAATTAAAAAACTAGCCAATTTATTTTAACATTTTCATCCATGGATCTAACGGAATAACGGTTAAATGAAGGTGTCTCGTATTCTATGTCTGTGCGCTATTTAAATTGTTGGCAGATTATTCATTACTATTACGACGTTTTTTCTAATTTTTCTATGCATTTTCAAAACGACTTCGACGACGTGTTTGCTCATTTTTAAACAAAGGTTTGATGGTTTTATTACATTTATCCCGGAATGCTTGATATGTCAAATATCCTGGAGAAACTCTATGAATACCTGTGACCTCTTATATTTTTTATAGTTGAGGCTGTCCTTTGTCGTAAAGTCTTGAGGATTCTTATAAAATAGTAAATTGTTTAGCCCACAAGTAGTTTTGTGCTTGTTATCGTTAATCAGTACATTTTTAGGAGCAAATTTGATGTTTTTTGCCCATTATCCTTTTATCAGTTTTCCAAACACACTGTGGACCTTAAGCTCTATCAATATCTGGGAATAATACCAATATTTTAGAAGGTGTACATCTTCTTCTTCATTTGTGCTCTCTTCAACCTTCCATTTTTATATCTTCACCGCTTTTACGCATAAACATTCCTTTTTTCATCGTAAATTTTATTTAATGAGATAGAAGTTCTTCTTCATCAGCTTGCATTTTTCTGAGAACTTTGTACTTTTCTCTCACTATTGCCGCACGTTTGTTTACCTGAACCGCTCTACTGAAGACATGTTAACAAATGAATTCTCACATGAATGACTTTGAATCTTTGTATATTTATACTTCTGTGCCCTTCTGTTAGTGTGTCTCTGATGACGTCTGAACGTCTCAGGTAATCTTTGTGGTCGTCTGTGCCTTTTGTTAGCGTGTCTCTGATGACGTCTGTACGTCTCTGGTACACTTCTATGGTCGTCTGTGCCTTCTGTTAGCGTGTCTCTGATCACGTCATATTTAACGCCAAATGTCATGTCCTGTGTCAAACGACACGTCCTGCGTCGAATGTAACGTCATTCACGTCACGTCTTTCACGTCATATTTCACGACAAATGTCAAGTCATTAACGTAACGTCATTCACGTCACATCATTCACGTCACATCATTCACGTCACGTCACACACGTCACGTCATTCATGTCACGTCATTCGCGTCACATCATTCACGTCACGTCACTCATGTCACGTCATTCACGTCACGTCATACACGTCACGTCATTCACGTAACGTCATTCACGTCACGTTATTCACGTCACATCATTCACGTCACGCCAAATGTCAAGTCCTGCGTCAAACGAAACGTCCTGCGTCGAATGTAACGTCATTCACGTCACGTCTTTCACGTCATATTTCACGACAAATGTCACGTCATTCACGTAACGTCATTCACGTCACATCATTCACGTCACATTATTCACGTCACGTCACACACGTCACATCATTCACGTCACGTCATTCGCGTCACGTCATTCACGTCACGTCATACACGTCACGTCATACACGTCACGTCATACACGTCACGTCATTCACGTAACGTCATTCACGTCACGTCCTTCACGTCACATCATTCACGTCACATCATTCACGTCACGCCAAATGTTAACGTCCTGCGTCAAACGAAGCGTCATGCGTCGAATGTAACGTCATTTACGTCAAGTCACACTTGACGTAAATGACATTACATTCGACGCTGGACGTTTCGTTTGACGCAGGACGTTAACATTTGGCGTGACGTGAATGATGTGACGTGAATGATGTGACGTAAAGGACGTGACGTGAATGACGTGACGCGAATGACGTGACGTGAGTGACGTGAATGATGTGACGTGTGTGACGTGACGTGAATAATGTGACGTGAATGATGTGACGTGAATGACGTTACGTGAATGACGTGACATTTGTCGTGAAATATGATGTGAAAGACGTGACGTGAATGACGTTACATTCGACGCAGGACGTTTCGTTTGACGCAGGACTTGACATTTGGCGTGACGTGAATGATGTGACGTGAATGATGTGACGTAAAGGACGTGACGTGAATGACGTGACGCGAATGACGTGACGTGAGTGACGTGAATGATGTGACGTGTGTGACGTGACGTGAATAATGTGACGTGAATGATGTGACGTGAATGACGTTACGTGAATGACGTGACATTTGTCGTGAAATATGATGTGAAAGACGTGACGTGAATGACGTTACATTCGACGCAGGACGTTTCGTTTGACGCAGGACTTGACATTTGGCGTGACGTGAATGATGTGACGTGAATAACGTGACGTGAATGACGTTACGTGAATGACGTGACGTGTATGACGTGACGTGAATGACGTGACATGAGTGACGTGACGTGAATGATGTGACGCGAATGACGTGACATGAATGACGTGACGTGTGTGACGTGACGTGAATGATGTGACGTGAATGATGTGACGTGAATGACGTTACGTTAATGACTTGACATTTGTCGTGAAATATGACGTGAAAGACATGACGTGAATGACGTTACATTCGACGCAGGACGTGTCGTTTGACACAGGACATGACATTTGGCGTTAAATATGACGTGATCAGAGACACGCTAACAGAAGGCACAGACGACCATAGAAGTGTACCAGAGACGTACAGACGTCATCAGAGACACGCTAACAAAAGGCACAGACGACCACAAAGATTACCTGAGACGTTCAGACGTCATCAGAGACACACTAACAGAAGGGCACAGAAGTATAAATATACAAAGATTCAAAGTCATTCATGTGAGAATTCATTTGTTAACATGTCTTCAGTAGAGCGGTTCAGGTAAACAAACGTGCGGCAATAGTGAGAGAAAAGTACAAAGTTCTCAGAAAAATGCAAGCTGATGAAGAAGAACTTCTATCTCATTAAATAAAATTTACGATGAAAAAAGGAATGTTTATGCGTAAAAGCGGTGAAGATATAAAAATGGAAGGTTGAAGAGAGCACAAATGAAGAAGAAGATGTACACCTTCTAAAATATTGGTATTATTCCCAGATATTGATAGAGCTTAAGGTCCACAGTGTGTTTGGAAAACTGATAAAAGGATAATGGGCAGAGATGGGCATCGACACGTCGACTTTAATTGTCGACACAGACGTGTCGACAATGTCGAGAACGTGTCAACAATGTCGACAATGTCAGCAACGTGTCCATAATGGAAAAAAGTGAGGTTATGTTATGAAATTATTCAGTTGTAAACTTTGAATGTGATCTGATCTGATCAGAATCAAAATGAGTGGCAGAAAACTGAATAAAAACTATGATATATTATCATTCAAAGTATTAAAGATAGAAGGAAAGCACGCGGCTAAATGTTGTGTATGTGGAAATGTGATAAAAAATACAGCTGCAGCAAGATTGCAAAGTCACAGGTAAGAAGAAATATTTTAATTAATTTTAGCTGGATAGCTATAGAGATTTATTCTCTGAAATTGATATTTGTATCGGCTGATAACTAACCCCGTCCCGTACTTTCATTTTAAGAAACGTCTGCAAGTTAGATCGTGGCAATGGTAATCAATCCAATAATGAAATGTCGCATGTTTCGATATACGAAAATACTGGCTCAGACACAGGTTTTACACCTACAGTTAATCCACAAGTGAGTATATAGGACGTATGTTCTACTACATATTTAGCAGGGGCGGATCTAGAAAAAATTTTGGGGGAACTTTTTGAAATTACATTTATCTATAATATAAAAATGAATCGTAAAATGTGTTCGGAGCCGCATAACTCAACAACGCATGGATCACCATTTCGGTAGTAGTATATTGGAGAAAACATGGCGTCAAAAACCGTATAGCCATCTAACGGCAAGAAGTGAAAATAACGCACTATATATTATTGTAGATTTCTTGATTACTATTTAATTCGAATTCGGAAGGGGACATAAATTGCATCAGTTTTCACCCCAGAATTTGTATTCTGAGGTTTTCACGTTGTTGCATCTCTATATACAGGGTGTCCCATTTAAAAAACACCAAGTTTAGTATTTTACGGCAAAAAACGGATTGGCCTATTGAATTAAGTACAAAACGCTGTATCTATGCCAACTTCTGTATACAGGGTGTCCGTAGATCCGCCCTTCATATTTAGTCACCTTAGAGTTTCTTTTTATTTTGAATTTTAGAATACAACGAACGGTAGTTACGAAGTTATGGAAGATGGTTCGCTAGCTATTGTGACTGGAACTTCACCTGAAAACATGCTAGATGGAATTATAGAAAATTCATTAGATACCGATGCCGCCTTATTGGAATTGGAAGAAAACAATGGTGTAGCAATTCAAGGCACTCATAGTATTGTTGAAAATATGATGTTATCAACTACTGATACTGAGAGTAGTAATTTGACTAACTTAAGTACTCCAACTTCCTCCAGCACAAGCTACACAAGCACGAATAAAAGAAATTTATTCGCTACATCTCAAGCTAGACCAGCCAAAAAATCAAAGAAAATCACCGACTATATGGACATATTACAAGAGTATGAAGAGGAGAAGATAAGCACTGCACTAGCCAAATGTATATTCGGCTGTAACTTACAGCCTTAAATTCCTGGCCGGAAAAAACTTTGTACATCGCTTTTAAATAAGTGCTATGAAGACTGTATTGAGATTTCACGTAAAAAAGTGGAAACCGAGTCAGTCATTTTGTGTGACGGTTGGAAAAACTCATCTACTAATTCTAAAACGGTTGTGACAATGTTGCATAGTGCAGACGGAAAAAATGCCTTTCTTGATGCTTGGGATTTAACCACGGAGTCTGAGACTGGAGAAAAACTTGCCGAAATAATAACAGAATCTAAAAAAATTGCAAAAGAAAAATACGATGTAGATGCGTACGGTATAGTTTCGGATAATGCTAGTGCAATGATTAAAATGGGATCCCTCCTCAAGCACAACATGTGGCACTCTACGTGCAGTAGCCACACCGGCAACCTTTTAGCCAAAGACGTGCTGGATAAAAAGTTAGTCGACAATGTGGTCATTGTCCTCAAAGAATTTAAGCAACCAGATTTAGAAAAAATGATAGTTGATAAGGGAGGGCGCAGAATCAAATTGCCGGCCGAAACAAGATGGTGCTCTTACCGAGATTCTTTCGAAAGTCTCCTAGAAAATCTGGTATATATGAAACAAGTAGCCGCTGTAACGAAAAAAAAGATTAAGCCGAAAGTCAAGGAATTAATCTTCAACGATGAATTTGTGAATGAGATTCAACAGAACATAGAAATTTATGAACCCATTTGTAATCTGATCAATGTTTGTCAGAAATCTGACACATCTGTAGCAGATGCCGTTCATCTGTGGCTCAATTTGAATCTGCCAGATAACCTTAAAGAAAAATTGAAACACAGACAACAAATGGCGTTAAACGTGTACGCATTAACTGCGTACTATCTGCATCCGAAATATGAAAATTCCAAGCTTACGTCAGAGCACACTGGTATAATAACTCAGTTCTTACTCAGAAAGTTGTGCAATCAGGGCATAGAAGAATGGGACAAATTTAACACTAAATCGGGTAAGTCTTTCAGACAAAATTATCGCTCTTTTGATTTTTAATATATCAGGTTTACAATTTCAGGAATATTCTCAACACTTTGGGAAAAAGGAGTTGAAAAGCCTCTAGTATTTTGGCGAGTGGTCAAACTGGAATGCCCAATTCTTGCTAAAATGGCTCTCAGACTTCTAAAAATGCCAGCCTCCTCAGCTCAAATCGAGAGACTCTTTTCAAATTGGGGACACATTCACAGTCTGATAAAAAATAGATTAACGTTCACTAATTCCAAGAAATTGGTACATATTTATGTTTCATTAAAGGGAGAGTATCCTGATAAAAATAGTTATGACCTGGACGAGGAAGAAATTGTAGATATGGACGGGGAAAGTACAACTATTTGATGTATTATTGGTTAAATGTTTTCTTTGGTTAAAAATTAGCAAAACCGCAAAATGTTGTAATGTTTTTATTATGCAGTCTCTGCCAAAGCACGAAGAGATTCAACACTGTTTCAGTAATTATTATACTATAATTATTATAATAAAGAGTTAGTAAAATTTAAAAAAAAGTAAACGAAATGTTAGGAAACAAGGTAAGGTTTCAATGTACTGAGATATGTTTGATTGTGGTTTTGAATCTTACCTCGTTTACTGACGTTTAGGTTTACGTTTCTTTTTAATTTTTTTAAACCTTTCTGTAAATGTTACGAGTTTACGAGTAACGATAGAAAATTAAAAATCTATGAAAATTTGTTTTGCTGGTTTTTTCTGGTTTTGCATCTATATGGTAATATTTTAGATTCATTACATTGCATTACTCTATCATGAGGTTTGCACATAATAAATTGTCTCTATATGAATCTATTTAAAATTCATTTACACTTGAAAAACCTGCAATCAAACAATTATGGAATATCCTATGAATTTGACAATCGCAAGTTAATAGTGAGGTTAAAAGTTTCAAAAGTTTGAGATTATTTGGTCTCTTTGCAACTTGTTGAAACATTAATGCATACTTTTTCAATAAGTCAGCGCAGCCAGATTAACCTAAAATTTCAAATTAGTGCGCACGGAACGTCATTCTGATCGTTTGCTAATTGTCGACATACTCGACATTGTCGACATTGGCAACAACTTTAAATCACTCGACATCGACATGATTGTCGACATGTCGACAATCGAATTGTCGACATGACATTATCGACACCGCCCATCCCTGATAATGGGCAAAAAACATCAAATTTGCTCCTAAAAATGTACTGATTAACGATAACAAGCACAAAACTACTTGTCGGCTAAACAATTTACTATTTTATAAGAATCCTCAAGACTTTACGACAAAGGACAGCCTCAACTATAAAAAATATAAGAGGTCACAGGTATTCATAGAGTTTCTCCAGGATATTTGACATATCAAGCATTCCGGGATAAATGTAATAAAACCATCAAACCTTTGTTTAAAAATGAGCAAACACGTCGTCGAAGTCGTTTTGAAAATGCATAGAAAAATTAGAAAAAACGTCGTAATAGTAATGAATAATCTGCCAACAATTTAAATAGCGCACAGACATAGAATACGAGACACCTTCATTTAACCGTTATTCCGTTAGATCCATGGATGAAAATGTTAAAATAAATTGGCTAGTTTTTTAATTATTACTAACTTTAACAATGTACTCGTATGAAATAATTTAAATAAAAATAATAAAAAACGCATAGTGTTATTTACTAACCCAATGCATTAGTAGGATTGTCAATATATTTTTATAAAGTAAAAAAATACGCTGGGACGTGTACAAATGCAACATTATTATTATCACGCTATTAAAAAATAAATATTAGCTGTGATTGATAGTATATTGCTAAACAGAAGAAGTATTACGGATAAAAAGCTATAATTTTTTAAATAAAACGTAAAATCGATCAAAAATATAAGGACAAATGAAACATACAATTTATAAAAAAAAAAACAACACATAAAAATACATTTAGATTAAATTAGAAACAAAAAATAAACCATAAAATAAAATATTATTATCCTTTTGTGGATAGCAACAACCTCTCTCATTTATTTGCATAACAAGGAAACGATAAAAGAAGGAGTACTTTAGAAATGTGTCATTAAAGCTATTATTTTTTAAATAAAACGTAAAATCAATCAACAATATGCGGATAGGTGCAACGCCGAATTTAGAAATAGACCGTAAAAATCAAATGCTATTATCTTAATAAATGTTAAATGGAAATGTTAAAAGAAATAAAATTATATTTATCACTACATATTTACTAAAAAAGAATTGCAGAAATAAGAATCATTTACCTTATTTAAGATGTGCTCACTCTACACTGATTTCCCTGTTCGTTTCGTTCGTCTACAATGTTATGTCATAATGATGAAAATCGTATACTAAAAAATATAATCGATGCTTTTTTGTTCGAACTTGCAGTTTTAATGCATCATTGTCATATTATACATTCTTGCTAATTTTGCACCATCAGATTAAATGCGACATAAATTAAACGACATGTGAATATTATTTCTAGAATTTGCAGTTTTAATTTCCGCTATTGAAATTTGCAAGGTGTTTCTGGCGATGTTGCAAAAAATATAATCGTTGCTTTTTTGCGGTCATTGCCCTACATTCTTACTATTGCAATATAATGTTACAGGTGTAATATGAGATGAGGAATGTGCCTTACGACCGCTGACACATTCGTTTTGTGTGACTAATGAAATTCTATTTAATACTAGTATTAGATGTGAAATGTAACTTTTTATAATTAATTAAATCGTATTTAATTTCTTCTTCTTTTTTTGTGTCGAGCCATTGTCACTTCTTCTTCTTTTCGGTCCGTCAGTTCTTCTTCTTCTTCTTCTTTTCGTTTGTTATGTTGTTATCAATTCTTCTTCTTCTTTTCGATTTGTCAATTATTCTTCATTGTGCTGAGCTATTGTCACTTCTTCTTCTTTACGTTTGTCATGTTGTCGTCAATTCTTTTTCTTCTTTTCGTTTATCATGTTGTCAATTCTTCTTCTTTTCGATTTTTAAATTATTCTTCATTGTGTTGAGCCTTCTTCTTCTTTTCGTTTGTCAATCCTTCTTCTTCTTCTTTTCGTTTGTCATGTTTCTGTCAATTCTTCTTCTTCTTTTTTCGATTTGTCACTTCTTCATTGTGCTGAGCCATTGTCATTTCTTCTTTTTTTCGTTTGTCACGTTTACTTCTTCTTCTTTGCGGTCTGTCAACGTTCAATATTAACTGCCAATTCTTCTTCTTTTTTACGGTTTGTCAATTCTTCTTCATCTTCTTTTCGATTTGTCACTTCTTCTTTTCGTTTGTCACTTCTTCTTCTCCTTTTCGTTTGTCATGTTGCTGTAAATTCTTTTTCTTTTTGTTTGTCATGTCAACTTCTTTGCCGCAGCCGTCAAGTATTGGTCTGTAAAATCAATGTTTTAAAATTGTCGTGTAGCACAGTACGTGTCATTTACATGACAGTCGACTGTCATGTATATGCTAACATCGATGTATCATTTGTCTCACTAAATTAAGCTATTTAGATGATTTAACGTTAAGACCTTTACGACATCCCTTTTCTTTACGACAATACTGTTGGATATCGTTTTTGTACATTAACATATTTTTTTTCGTTATTACCCTGTATTACCGTTTATATTTTACGCACATAAACTGTATATAATTTTATTTTCTCGCCATGACACATTTTAACTTTGAATATTTGATGGTCCTCTTATTCGGAGTATAAAAAGGACGGTCGACTTTTATCCCACGCGGATGCACGCCTATGTACCTTTACGAAGGGAATCGTACATAAACCTATAAGCTGATCGTGATCCATATCTGCAAAGTATGTTGTCAGCTTGGGTTAGTATATACAGTGCATTCCGTATGTTTTATAAACATGATCAGGGGAAATTGTTGCCTGATGGCTATCGAAGAACCGTCTATGACCAACATATCTTTCTTATCGAAGATGTTCAATATCAACCTGTAAAAACATAATATTACACACTTGCCGTAGATAAAATATAGTACGCAAATCACAATACTTCAGTAATATTCACTAAAATGATAGGCATATACAGAATAATAGCGGCGTATAGTAATGTACGTTCATTGGAGAGTATTACCTGAATTGTCGTAGATAAAATAAAGTATGCAGCTCACAATACCCTCTCGATTTAGTAAGTTTCATACATATGATAGGCATATACAGAATAATAGCTGTGCGCGTTCAATGGAGACCTATGTATAGTAGTGATCGTTCATATAAGGTCCATGTTGAGCAGTGATCGTTCAGCTGATATCTTTATCGAGTAAGATAGGTTTTTATTGTTTGGCTATACTGTAAGACTGGATCATGCTCATTGATTAAATCACAAAAAAGAATATTGTATATTGACTTTTAAGATTATAAAGGATGTTTGTTGGTTTGGTCATACTGTAAGAATTCGCTGGTTAATACCCATAATTATATAGGAATATTGTAGGTCATCTGTGTGTATCTGTGTGAGAGACGAGAGCCGTGTAGGTACCTATACTTAGACACGTTCGGTGGTTTGGTCATAATGTGAGGATGACCTGCGGTATGATGTGTTTGATTTTTCATCTATTCGCAATAGGTTTTCAAGCGATATCTTGCATGTACATTGAGCTGCTTAGAAGATTAATATCCCTTTGTCCTGTTATAGCAGCTTCTCCTTCTGCATATACAGTAATACCTATGTGTAGGTACCTACATGCTTTTGTGTTTTGTATAAATGTACCTATTTACGAATGTTTCTTCTAAAATTTAGGAATATATTAATTTTATAATACATTTAAGTATGTAGTAATTTTCTTTACAATTTTTACCTATCTATTTGCTTTTTTTTATACCTTATATTACCAGTGTCTAGCAAGCGTTTGCGTGGGTTAGCGGAATGTGTATCTAGTTACTGTCGTGTTAGTACTTGGTTCAATTCCCTCCTAAGGAAAAATTTTTTGTTTAATATTAATGGTTATTGACATACTTAGACTATTATAATGACTTAAAATATAATTAAAATAATTAATCGGAGTTGTGGTCCACTAACGTCACCCGACAAGCTCCCCAATGACGTCACCCAACAAGTCCCGACAAGTCACCCCCCTGACGTCACCCGACAAGTCCCGACAAGTTACCCCCCTGACGTCACCCGACAAGTCCCGACAAGTTACTCCACTGACGTCACCCACGCCGGAGTCACGCGGTCTGCTGTAGTCACGCGCGATGTTGTATCGCTAGGGTTCAAAGGTCAAAGTGTCCTGAAGTGGCTTCCTTTCTACTAACTCCAGAACGCTTCTATTTAGAAAAACGAAAACTGGTACACGTATTTATCTTCCAGAGATAAATCGATTCCATTAATTGCCAATTTTTAGTACCGGTCATAGGCGTCCGTTTTGGGTAGGTAAAAGGAATATTTTATGGCATAAGTTTTCTGTCTTTAATTTTTAAGCATTTTTGACACTAGATTATTAAATTCTGGAGTATTCTTGTACTAAAAGGTACTATTGCTTTAAGTCGGTAGGATACGCCGTGTTCTAGAAAAATCGATTTGAAAAGATTTTCGTTTTTTGAATTTGAAAAAAAAAATTAAAAAAAAACTATTTAGAAAAACGAAAACTGGTACGTTTATTTCTCTCCCAGAGATGAATCGATTTTATCAATTGTGAATTTCTAGTGCCGGTCATAGGCGTCCGTCTTGGGTAGATCAACTGATATTTTATCTCATAACTTATTGGTCTTTACCTTTTAATCATTTTTGATAGTAGAGTATTAAATTATGAGATATTCTAGTACTAAAAGTTACTCTTGCCTTAAGTCGGTAATAACACTGTTTTTTTTTTAATTTTTTTCAAACTCCGGAAACGAAAAATTTTAAAATCGATTTTTCTAAAAAAACGGTGCATCCTACGGACTTAAAGCAAGAGTACCTTTTAGTACAGAATACCTCACAATTTAATAATCTAGTGTCAAAAATGCTTAAAAGTTATGCGATAAAATAACCGTTGTCCTACCCAAAACGGACTCCTATAACCGGTACTAGTGATTCGCAATTGATGGAATCAATTTATCTCTGGAAGATAAAAAGGCGGACCAGTTTTTGTCTTTCGAAATGGAAGCGTTCTGGAGATATAAAAAAAACTAATTACAAGGCGCCATCTTCAAAGAGCCCTAGCTCCCTTAGGAAGCATTATCGGATTAGGCGAATTGTGTTAAATTGTCTTAAAATTATCTGAGGAATGTTAAAATTGTATAAAGGGTGTTCCATTTAAAAAACATAAGTTTGTGACACCCTGTCAATACGGGTAGCCCTATATATTAGAATCTTTCTTATCGAAGATGTTCAATATCAACCTGTAAAAACATAATATTACACACTTGCCGTAGATAAAATATAGTACGCAAATCAC
Source organism: Diabrotica virgifera virgifera (assembly GCF_917563875.1). NCBI lineage: Eukaryota > Metazoa > Arthropoda > Insecta > Coleoptera > Chrysomelidae > Diabrotica > Diabrotica virgifera. Next base: position 133,613,411 of record NC_065449.1, on the reverse strand, counting down.
AATACTTCAGTAATATTCACTAAAATGATAGGCATATACAGAATAATAGCGGCGTATAGTAATGTACGTTCATTGGAGAGTATTACCTGAATTGTCGTAGATAAAATAAAGTATGCAGCTCACAATACCCTCTCGATTTAGTAAGTTTCATACATATGATAGGCATATACAGAATAATAGCTGTGCGCGTTCAATGGAGACCTATGTATAGTAGTGATCGTTCATATAAGGTCCATGTTGAGCAGTGATCGTTCAGCTGATATCTTTATCGAGTAAGATAGGTTTTTATTGTTTGGCTATACTGTAAGACTGGATCATGCTCATTGATTAAATCACAAAAAAGAATATTGTATATTGACTTTTAAGATTATAAAGGATGTTTGTTGGTTTGGTCATACTGTAAGAATTCGCTGGTTAATACCCATAATTATATAGGAATATTGTAGGTCATCTGTGTGTATCTGTGTGAGAGACGAGAGCCGTGTAGGTACCTATACTTAGACACGTTCGGTGGTTTGGTCATAATGTGAGGATGACCTGCGGTATGATGTGTTTGATTTTTCATCTATTCGCAATAGGTTTTCAAGCGATATCTTGCATGTACATTGAGCTGCTTAGAAGATTAATATCCCTTTGTCCTGTTATAGCAGCTTCTCCTTCTGCATATACAGTAATACCTATGTGTAGGTACCTACATGCTTTTGTGTTTTGTATAAATGTACCTATTTACGAATGTTTCTTCTAAAATTTAGGAATATATTAATTTTATAATACATTTAAGTATGTAGTAATTTTCTTTACAATTTTTACCTATCTATTTGCTTTTTTTTATACCTTATATTACCAGTGTCTAGCAAGCGTTTGCGTGGGTTAGCGGAATGTGTATCTAGTTACTGTCGTGTTAGTACTTGGTTCAATTCCCTCCTAAGGAAAAATTTTTTGTTTAATATTAATGGTTATTGACATACTTAGACTATTATAATGACTTAAAATATAATTAAAATAATTAATCGGAGTTGTGGTCCACTAACGTCACCCGACAAGCTCCCCAATGACGTCACCCAACAAGTCCCGACAAGTCACCTCCTGACATCACCCGACAAGTCCCGACAAGTTACCCCCTGACGTCACCCGACAAGTTACCCCACTGACGTCACCCACGCCGGAGTCACGCGGTCTGCTGTAGTCACGCGCGATGTTGTATCGCTAGGGTTCAAAGGTCAAAGTGTCCTGAAGTGGCTTCCTTTCTACTGGAGTTATTTAAAAAAAAAACTAATTACAAGACGCCATCTTTAAAGAACTCTAGCTTTCTTAGGAAGCATTTTCGGACTAGGTGAATTGAGTTAAATTTTCTTAAAATTATCTGAGAAATCTCCGGTCTTCGTTTGCTAGGAGAGTTTCTGGACACCCCGTATAATATAATAGTACATTCCCTACTACATATAACAAATAAATTGTAAACATTATTGATTTTCTTCCCAATAAAATAAAGATGTTACAGTTTGGTATTAGATTTGAAAGGTGTGTAAAAAATCCGAGACATTACTCAGGAAAATAATATTTAATACCGTACGATTGTTTTAACGATATAAACATTAATTTTTATGTATTAAATATCTTTGCGGTTATCCTGCCACGTTGTAAACGGTTTTAGATTAGTGTTTTTTAAGCATACTGGACATGGCATGACTAAGAAAATTGTGGTGATATGAATATGTCTGTATAACACCCTGTTATAATTTTACAGACTTTTTATGTACGAAATAACTATACAACCATCCTGCCTCTTTGTAAATATATTTATATTAACATTCTTGAGATATGTGCAAAATGGCATGACTCAGAAAATCGTGTAACTTTCCACGATTTTCTTACACATTTTCTAACTGTGTATAGTAAAAAAGGTGTAACTAAACATTCTGCCATTTTGAATAATGTCTATTTAAATTATTTATTTTATAACAAAATTTATTTTATGACTCACGGATGAAAATCACGGAACCAGGGTAAAAATTTTCCACAGAATTTTTCAAAGTTTCTGGACACCCTGTATAATAGGTACAATCCCTACTATAACCAATTAATTGTAAAATTATTGATTTTCTTCCTATTACTTTTATTGCGTTTACTTCGATACAAATATGAGCTAATCGCTTAAAATAAAGATCTTACAGTTTGGTATTAGATTTGAAAGGTGTGTAAAAATCCGAGACATTACTCAGGAAAATAATATTTAATACCGTACGATTGTTTTGACGATATAAAAATTAATTTTTATATATTAAATATATTTGCGATTATCCTGCCACATTGTAAATGGTTTTAGATTAGTGTTTTTTAAGCATACTTGACATGCCATGACTCAGAAAATTGTGGTGATATAAATATGCTTGTATAACAACCAGCAATAATTTTACAGACTTAAAATTTTATTTTTATATACGAAATAACTACACAACCATCCTGCCTGACTCAGAAAATCGTGTAACTTTCCACGAATTTTCTTACACATTTTTTAACTATGTATAGGAAAAAAGGTGTAACTAAACATCCTGCCATTTTTAAATAATGTCTACTTAAATTATTTATTTTATGACTCAGAAAATCACGGAACCAGGGTGAAAATTTTCCACAGAATTTTAAAATGTGCAGTTAAACATTAGGAGACGTCATGCCAACTTTTTTTTGATCATTTTGAAATAAATATGTTTAATTTATTAAGTTGGCAGGACTCAGAAACTTAGAAAATTTCATTATTTTTATTACATGTTTGTATATCTATATACTCCCTTAGTCCTTTACATTTTTGTATATCTGTATACTCCCTTAGTCCTTTTGCAGCCCTCCTGCCAAAAAGTTTTCTTCATAAAATCGATAGTCTCCTGTCATTCTATGGATTTGGCAGGACTCAAAAATTCATCGCATCTCCCATTTTTTTTAATGGAAAATCTAATTTTCACAGGAAAATGTCACAGGAAACCCGTGGATTTTTCCACAAATTTTAAGTACCTTCTCTAACCTTCCAGTATTTCAAAGGGCAGGACTCAGAAAATCGTGGTTGAACTTCTGTCAATATCTACCGGTTTATTAATTTCAAATGAATAAAAAGCGTTTTGTTGTGCCATAGTTAATAGGACATGGTAAAATGATTTTTATGTCTTTTTTGGAAACTGTGGGAATATCCTGAACATTTGGAAAATAAAATTTTCCATCGACTTTTGTGCTTTCTCTTAAAAAGCTTAGTTTGAATTTATTTTCATTACTATTTGCTGATACTATTTTTCCTATGTAACATATTTTTGCTTTAATGTTCTCTGAAGAAAATTCTACCAGAACGTAATCCCCAGAGCAAGGATTTCTTTCCAACTCTTCAAATGCTGTTGGATCTAATTCAGGCATAAAATTGTCAGATGAAGCATCAGAATGCCATTCCCCTGCCTCATTTTCCCCATTGTCACTCTCTTGAATTTTCCTTTTGACGGCGACCTTTTTTTGTTTTTGAACCGTTTTTGCCTCTTATTATATTTCTCCTCTAGCTCATATTCTCTGGGATATCCTCTTATTTGTTCAGGGCTGCTAAACGCCTGTATATCAGCCACATTTTCAGTATCATCATCATTTACTTGATGCTGTTTTGAGGTTGACGGTTCAGATTGAGGACATGAATTTGCCGGTTTGTAACGGCACATGGTAAATAGTCAAGTTCGGTAAAAATATCTTTATCGTAAGGAAAGATGCCAAATTTTTTAAATGCTGATATAATATTGTGCAGAATTAAAGCTATTTCTAAAGCTATTAGTACAAAAGCTGCAACATCATATATGGATATTGGCTTTTATGGATGCTGCATTAACCAGCTATCTACGGCAGTGTTGTAAGCCAAACTAAATGACTTAAAGACTCCTACATCCAGAGGTTGCAACTTGTCCGTTGAATGCGGAGGAAAAGTTACAATAGTAACTCCATTTTTTGCCAATGTCTGAAACTTTTTGCCAATGTCATTTTCCTTAGCTACACTTCTGATGCTGGATCCGGCATATACAGCATCTACAGGTGTACGCATTTTTTCCTCTGAAAAGCTCCCTTTGACCGATTTCTTAGGAGGATTTCGCGGCAGTTTTTTTTCAAAAAACAACCCTAAAAATTAGTTTAAAGTTAAGATATAAAATAATTTACAATATGGGGTACAATGCGACATGTCTTATTGTTACTCAACAAGCAATGCCTCATTGTTACCCAAACGACCTTTACAATAACAAAAATTAATTTCTACCTCTAAGCTTTAATCGAATCGATAAAAAATATCTCTAATCATCAAATAATAAGGCCCTGCATATTATCCATTCGCAAAAAAAAAATTAAAGAAAACATGTTTTTCGTTAAAAATGCAAAAATACGTAGGTACCTTCAAAAAAAAAAGGATTGGTCAAATATCAACACGCACTACCATCAAATACTAAGACAATAATACATACAACTATTGACATTTCCCATTAATTTTGAGGAAGCAAACAAAATAGCGCCATCTAGTGGTATGAGTTATAACCACAAACTATGCATTTAAAAGAAAGGTATTTTTATAGGATTAAATCAAAATACAAATTTAGTTGTGAGCTATTTTCTTTCATTTTATATTCATACTTTTTAATTTACATAATTTTTTCTTTTTACTATCGTTAATTTTATTTACATAGATACGCTTTTATTAAAAGATCAAAATATTTATCTATAAAAGTTTTGTGACAATTTGTAAGTACATATATTTTGGAGAATTTCTTGTAAGTAACATTTTAATTTTAAATTATATTTAACTAACTATTTAGATGGGAAATAAGCCACAATTAAATTGAAAAAAATATTTTTACAAGAAAATAGCTTCAGAACAACATTATATTTAACATTTTCAACACTCTCTTGTATATAATTTTGAGAAAATACCTTTTAAATATGTCATTAATTTTATCTGAAGCTCCCTTTATAAGTTACACCTAAATTTCACACTATCAGATTAAAACCTTTAGCCCTAATGATAGAAAATAAATTTTCTATACAGTCTGGGGTTAGCCTTCTTGTAAAAAGAAATTGCAGCTAAACACCCTCTCATCGGGGTGAATGGAGGCAAAGTAAAACACTTTTTAGTTAATTTTGTTGCCATCCTAGGTATTTGCTGAGAATCCATTTTACCGAATCTATTTTATAAGACATTTTGTGTAAAAATATAAACACAATTTACCAAGATTAGTTAATTAATTATCCAAAAATTAACAAAATTAAATTTGTATGTTTACGTTGAGAAAACGTAGTTCAACTCAAGCCGGCAGTGGCGCTAGTGGCAACGTGCTTCCAGATTTCTGTGGGAGTTGGATGCCATGCCGGTCGGAACGAAACTAAACACAAACACTTGGGTTGCGTACAAACAGAAACCCAGAGACATGTTAAGTGTAGACACGGCATACTCACCAAAAAAGCGTAACGCGGAAACAGCATGGAAACAGTCGATCGGTGGTCTATCTATCTCTTTTAACCAAGCGACCCCGCGCATGTGACCGACAAAGATGGCGTTACACCTCGATGCATTGAGAGGCATATGACTAGCCTAATCTACCGTGTATAATATCTTTGCAGAAACCTCATGGTCCCTACATAAAAGCTAAAGAGCGCATGCCAAAATTTTGACGAAAAAGTCGTATAGGCAGCCAGAAATACAGGCGTTTCATTGTTCCCCCTGTCTCATTGTTACCCATGTTCCCCTCAGTGGCGGATCTACGGGAAGGGGAAATTTCCCCCCTAACAAGGTTCAAAATTGAAGAAAAAGTTGTTGAAATATAAAATATATTAGCTGAAATGAAAATTACAACACAGACAAATTCAACCCAATAAACACGCTAGTTACGATAATTAAGGGAACTTAATACAGTTTATCGAACACTGATGATGATTTTTTATAAAAATCGAAAACGTTTTGTTGTGATGTAGCCCTTTTAAGGGATTTTTAATAAAAAAAATTTATACCTTTTACAAAGGATTTCTTTTCAATTTTGTGATTGATGGTATACAGCCAACTACAGGAAAACTTTTTCTTTTCCTTGTGGATTTTTATTATACCTTTTATGTAGTTTGGGATTATATTTTTTATGTTTTTGGTTAGTTTTTCATTGGAAGTCCCCCCCTAGGCAAATTTCCCCTCCCAAGGTAAAGGTCTAGATCCGATACTGGTTCCCCTACACTAAAATCACAATAAACATGCACTATGGTTTGTTTTTTAACCAAGAGGAGTGATTCAAATTTACCGCGTTGTAATGGTTGTTTGTAATTGGTCCAACCGCAGGCAAGTTTACTCCACTGTTTTAAAATTTTGGCACTAATGACATTTATCAAATTTTGACACTAGTGACGTTTCATAGGTTAATTAAGTTATATCGGCAATTTTTGTGTTTTCTTTGTTATTCTTTTAATTTTTAGATTGTTAGTCTGCTTTTATATAAAAAGCAGTTGTTTTTTGAACTTTTTAGCGACGTATTAATTCAATATAATATTTATGGATTACCGTTGAGGGCCGACTAGATCAACCAAAAAAGAAGATATATTTGGTTATTATTCTAGTGACTTTCTTGGGTGTGAATCTGTCTTTTTAGTGTACTTCTGCTGGTTAAAAAATAAACTATAGTAATAAACAAAGCAAGGCACTTAATGTTACGAGGAGCACTCAAAAATCATGATTTACGATGTATATACATTGAAAATCCCAAATCATGATTTTTAAAGTTTATACATGATTCGGGAGTGCTCCTCGTAACATTCAACGTGTCTTGGTTTGTTTATTTCTAGTACCGGGTGTCCCAATAAGAATGGCTCTCGGCCATATCTCAGGAACCGTTTATAGATCAGCTTTGAAAAAAAAAAAATATAACAAAAGTTGCCTGGGGAAAAGCCTGGAAATTATTTTCATTAATGTAGGTCCACCGCTAGAGGGCGTAATTGAATATCAAAAATTAAAAAATCAAAATTTTACAAAATTTGCCTATTGAAAGGGCACTGAAAATCCAATTATCGCATTCTTCATAAATTTCTGCTCATATTTGATTTAACAAGTTTAATTCTACCTTTGCAAATAAGAGGTGGGGGTGAGTGGGAACCTTGTTATGAAAAAATGGCTGTAAGTCCGGTTCTGCTAAATCGAATTTTGCAAACTTGGTCTTGTTGAAAACAGCTCTTTTTCGTCAATTTAAGAGTTTTAATTTCGAAAAATCCTAATAAGTAATATGCCAGCTAGGAGGCGTTACTTAATTTTTTTTTCGAAATCTAGTTTTCTTTGGAAAATATTAAATACAAGTATCCATTTTTAATCCTGAATTACAAAATTAGACCAAATTAGCAACATAATAGCGAAAACCGTATCTCGATACCTTTTTTCTATCTCGAGATATCTTAAGAAACGTGTAAATTTTAAACATAACTGTTACTTTACTGTCGCCGGTAATCGAAGTTTAAAGAAAAGTAGTGTGCTATGGAAAAAACAAAGAAATATTTTCCAGATGTCAATACATACAATTAATAAAAACAACAATAAGACAAACAACACTATAAAATATTAAATCATCTTGGAGAAGACTACTAACTCAGTGAGAACTTTATTAGTGGGCTGTTTAGCATAGGAGTGAATTTAAAATAAAATAAAAAAAAATAACAGTAAAAAAAACCAGACCTTAAAGTAAATTGCAATAAAAATATCTCCTACCTTGTCATTTCTCGTTGCACAAGCTGGAACAGGCCTGCTATTCCTCGTACTGCTATTGCTGAGTAGTATAAATCACTCGCGAGGACTATATTGAGTTTCTATACACTTTTCGGAATAATTGTAAGTGACTGTTAACCAAGAGAGTTGGTTGGCGAATTGTCTTTTTAAAATGATACGAGTAGGTAGGTAATTATATACAAAAAACTTTAAGGTTCTTACTTGAAAATAAAGATAAAAATTAATACATACTCACTGAATTAGGTATTGGCCTACTCGTATATACGGGGTGTCCCAAAACTAATAAATAATTAGAAACAATGGAAATAATAAATTCTTTCACAAAAAACTTTAAAGTTTTTACTTGAAAATAAAGATAAAAATTAATACATACTCACTGAATTAGGTATTGGCCTACTCGTATATACGGGGTGTCCCAAAACTAATAAATAATTAGAAACAATGGAAATAATAAATTCTTTCAGTACCTAATAATTAAGTATAATATTGAAAAGAAAATGAATTAAAATATTCTGTACAAAAACAAGAAAATTAAAAATTGTTATTCCTACTTGTGTGGACGAACCACAACCGCCCACCACAATACGCAGTATTGTTACGGCTCAAAAGGCAAAGGACATAATTTTATTATAGAGCGTTTATATATACCACTATTAGTTTTCACTGTGGCCACTCTAACTATATACCATCAGATCCAGGATGAACCTCAATTATACGGCCCAAAAGCCATTGTAGCGGGGGAATATTATTTTGGCTGATTACCACTAAGGTACCTAGTTGGACGTTTGGAGACGGAGAATTCCATTTAGCCCTTTGATGAAGAGTTTGGAGGTACTCCTTAGACCACCGCTCCCAAATCTGTTGGTGCAACTTATTTAATAATTGCCAACGATTCAACCGATTGTGCGGAACATCGAGCAACGTTTCTTCGGGCGGAGCACTCGAAGGCTCCATGGTCAAAAAATGTCCTGGAGTTAACGCACTAAGATCGTTTGGGTCTGAACTTAACGGGCATATTGGCCTCGAATTCATGATGGCCTCAATTTGAGAAAAAATAGTATATAACTCTTCAAAACTTAGTACTTGTCCTCCAATTGTGCGAATTAAATGACCCTTTACCGTCTTAATATTAGATTCCCATAAACCTCCAAAGTGTGGAGAAGAAGGGGGAATGAGATGCCATTGAATAGATTCATGAGAAGCAGCTTGTGATGCCAATCTGTTAAGTTCTGCTCTGGCTCCAACAAAATTAGTGCCATTGTCACTATAAACATGTTACATCGGCCTCTACGACTGACAAATCGCTTAAACGCAGCTAAAAACGCGTCAGTGGATAAATCAGATACGAGCTCTAAATGAAGAGCTTTTGTTGAGAAACAAATAAAAAGCGACAAATACGCTTTAAGAGTTTGAGACTTTCGAAGTTTGGAAGCTCTGATAGGAAAAGGGCCCGCAAAATCAACTCCAACATTACTGAAAGGTTTTAGTTGAGATATTCGAGCTAGCGGTAGATTTCCCATTAACGGAACTGGAGACAAAGGATTGGTCTTAAAACATTTAACACATTTAGACAGTACTCTACGAATGGCTCGTTTGGAAGATATAATCCAAAAACGCTGAGAAATTAGGTATTGAACAGTTTGAAGCCCGGCGTGTAGATGTTGCAGATGAGTAGATTCAATAATCATATCAGTTAATTTACAACTGTTAGGAAGTAATGCCGGAAATTTGCGATCATACGAAATGGGCGCATTAGCTAGGCGACTACCTACACGTAGAATTCCCTTTGCATCGATAAAAGGTGAAAGCTTTCTTAAATTTTTTGGAAGCAGCTGTTTATCTTGGATAAAATTTATTAAAGTATTAAAAAAGATCTGCTGTGTTCGTTCAACAAAAACCAGTTAGGAGTTATGTTGCTCCAATAAACTTAAACAACCTATTTCCAGATTACCATATCGGTTTTTGGTTACATAATGGAAAAAAACGAATAATGTAACACAAACATCCACACCAAATTTAAAGACGAATGACAATCCAATAAAATATCTAAAAAATTATTGGGAATTTCAGCAATCAATGTGACAGTCCGCACTTCCAAATTTACATTAGTAGACTCATTTGAACTAAGTTCAAAGAACGTTAGTGGATCAGAATGTAAGAAGGTTGGCCCCGCCCACCATTTGGAACAGTTAATTAACTCAGAGGGTAAGCAAACCCTTGAACCAATGTCAGCAGGATTTTCTTCAGAAGGAACATAATGCCAACATGAAGAAGCTACTCGTTCCTGCACATAAGCTACTCTATTGCTCACAAAAGTTTTCCACTGATGAGGGGAAGATTGTAACCAACGTAATGTAACAGCAGAATCAGAATAACAGTATATTTCCTTGATTTCTACTTTATCTTTAATAACAGAAGAAACAAAGGAGACTAGTCGAGCCACTAAAACCGCAGCAGACAATTCTAATCTTGAAATAGTAAGTCCCTTATTAATGGGTGCGACCTTAGATTTAGCTATAACAAAAGAAACAAAAGGTTGGCCTGAAGGTGATAAGCATCGAAAGTACAAGACAGCGCAGTAAGGCCGATGCCACATTATGCGTTTTGACCGGATGCGTTGAAAACGCATCCGTTTCCAACGCAACCGGACCGACCTGTCACACTATGCGTTTAGTCTGGTGCAGTTTGTAAGCGCGTACCGATGACTCAAAACGCATCCGTTTCCAACGCAACCGGACCGATCTGTCACACTATGCGTTTTCACCGGATGCGGCGGAAACGCATCCGGTCAAAACGCATAATGTGGCATCGGCCTAACCTTTCTCGCTAGCGTCACCAAAACAGTGAACTTCTAAGCGTAAAATATCGTCAATTAATAAACGACGAGGTAAATTTAATTTACTCAAATATGCTACATCATCAATGTATTTTTTCCACAAACGGATAATTTCTTTTGATGGAGCATCATCCCAACCAATCTTTTGAGTCCATATTCTTTGAATAAGGTGTTTAATTAGAAATGTTATTGGAGATAAAAATCCAAGAGGATCAAATATTTTTGGTAAATTGGACAAAAGATGACGTTTTGTACAAGAAGAGTCTAAAACTTGAACTTTAAAAGCAAATGTATCCGAAGAAGCGTCCCATTCCAACCCTAATACTTTAAGTGTTTTGGACGAAATATCATCATTAAATGTAAGAGGTTTTATTGCTAAATCTGATACAGCTAATCCTTTCAATAAATCGGGTACATTACTGGACCATTTTTTCAACTCAAAACCTCCTTTGGCAAGTAAAGCAATAAGTTCGTCTCTTAGTGCTAAGGCATTTTCGAAACTAGGACAGGAAGAAAAGATATCATCAACGTAGGTTCAAGTTTTAAGTGCCTCGGCTGCTAGAGGAAACGAATCCCCGTCATCATTAGCCAACTGATGTAGACATCTAATAGCAAGATAAGGAGAACAAGAGAGAGACCATAAACAACTCTGTTGATACGAAGATCTCGAACAGGTTCAGAATTATTAGAACGCCAAAGTACTCTTTGATAATCTGTTTGAGTAGGATTAATTAAAATTTGCCTATACATTTTAGAAATATCGGCCGTAATTACATAACCATGCAATCGAAAATTAATCAAAATTGTACAGATGTCAGTCTGAAGCTTAGGACCAGTGAATAATTTGTCATTGAGTGAGGGTTGATTTGGAAGATGCCCGGAACCATTAAAAACGACCCTTAATTTACTTGTTAGACTTTCAGGTCTTAAAACACAATGATGCGATAAATAGTAAACCTAAGGTGAATCGAAGTTATTCAATGGGACAGGTTCCATGTGACCGAGCTCAACAAATTCCTTCATAAAGGTGCGGTATTGGTCATAAAGTTCAGGAGATTTTTGAAGCCTTCTTTCTAATGAATAAACCCTACTAAGAGCAAGTGATCTAATATTAGGAAAGACAGGATTTTCTTCCGTAAAAGGTAGATCTACTACAAAGCGTCCTGATTGTTAACGCGTATAAGTATTCATAAACATATTTTTCACTTTAGCGTCATCAGGAGCTAAGCAAAAAACTTCAGGGACTGCTTCTAATTCCCAGAATTTCTTTATTTGCTGATCCAAAGAAACCGTATCTTCAACTTGGCAAAATAAAGAAGTAAGAGTAGGTGCCTTTGAAATATTTACTTTTCCCATAAGCACATAGCCAAATATAGTGTAATAAAACGAGCGATTTCGTATTTATATACGACTTTGTTTACATAACTGTACAGACGAATTTATATTATACACTGAACTCATTTACAAAAACAGTTCCAATTTATAGCCCATCGTTATTTCTCGAAAATTCTGCTCATCTCTAGTTATCGTCCAGACGTTCTTAGAATTGCTCGTCTTTCCGTCCCGCTACATCGCGTCATATCTAGAAACATCGTCGTGGAATGCCTGCGTGGAGATGGGACCTGTTATACGACGGTCGGTCAAAAGTAATATTTTGTTACACTGCTCCCCTCTTAAGATCTGAGCGTCCCGATCAGCAACTCTAGATGGCCCAGGATGGCGGAACCTACAGGATTCTCCAGCTCTGCATACACCCCTAGAAAAGAAGTAACAGTCTACTGTCTTTGAAGGGTATGACATCTTCGGGTTCATGCAACACACAGTAATTCGTACGCCAGTTTCTCTGAAGATCACTTCAAGCATGCTTCTCACAATCTTCCAATCCAGATTTTCTACTGCATGGCCTATTTTTAGTAAAGCCAAATCTTTGATGTCATAATTACACACGATTTTCTTCAAATTAGTTAGAGCACGCCATATGTTCTCGTAGCTTGGCGTGTCCGTATAAGACTTCCTGGTCACCATATACAGCAAAGATCGAGGACCATCTTCCAATCGCAATACTCTTCCAATTTTAGGTTGTTGATTCCTTAACTCGTCCAGGCGGCCGAACTTTCTATTGAATACGGACGAGATTCCTTTAGTCATCTCGAGGTCTTGGGCAACACAGTGGGCTAGAGAGACGTTTTCTGGAACACCAAACAGATCTTGCTGAACTTCTGTGGTCACGCCGAATCTAGCACTCTTTCTTTCTGCGTAATTTGACATAAATTCCTTAAAACTTGGCTGTGGTGCATCTTTCATCTCCTGTTGGAGGACTCGGGCTTCCTCTGTTTCATTTGAGCCAGCATATGGTGCAAGACGATTTATGTGAATAACGTTTGGTTTACCGTTTGGTAACTTCTTAATTCTGTATATTACGTCATTTATTTTCTTCTTAACTTCATACGGACCTTCCCATTGTCTTTGCAGTTTAGGACACAGGCCTCGACGACGTTGTGGATTATAAAGCCAGACAAGATCACCTACTTCGAAGCTTTCATTCTTGCAGCGAGAATCATATTGATCTTTCATTCTGTCACTGGCTATCTGGATGTGTTGTCGGGCAAGTTCATGAATGTTGTTCATTCGTAACTTCAGGCGGTCTACGTATTCTTCGCCTGCAACATATTCCTCGGAAGGTCTGCAGCCAAACTCTAGGTCGCAGGGCAAACGAACTTCACGACCCAACATCAGGCAGGTTGGTGTTTGACCTGTAGTTTCATTCACGACCGAGCGGTAGGCCATCATGAATAAATGAATGTGTTGGTCCCAATCTCGCTGATGTTCAGATACAACTTTGGACAAGTGTTTACCCATCGTTCGGTTCATCCTCTCGACCATTCCATCTGATTGAGGATGCAGGGGTGTTGTTCTGGTCTTATTGGCACCAATCAATTTACAAACGTTTTGGAAAAGAGCTGACTCAAAGTTTCGCCCTTGGTCGGAGTGGATCTCCAAGGGAACACCAAATCGGCTGAAGAATTCTTTAACAAGTACCTCTGTAACGGTAGCACCTTCTTGATTCGGTAATGCATAGGCCTCGGGCCATTTCGTAAAATAGTCCATGGCTACCAGAATGTATTTATTTCCAGCATCGGTTTCTGGAAATGGACCTGCAATGTCGATTGCTACTCTTTCCATAGGACTTCCAACATTGTACTGTCTCATGGGTGCTCTCTTTTTACCAACTGGACTATTACCGGATGCACACAGTTCACATTTCCGGCACCATCTTCTTACATCATCTTTACAGTTCACCCAATAGAACCGTTCTCGAACCTTTTGCAGAGTCTTCGTAATACCAAAGTGTCCACCTGATGTACCGTCATGCAACTGACGCAATACTTCTGACACTTTACTTTTAGGTACAATCAACTGCAGCTTAGATTCTGTACCATCATCGTTCTCAAAGGTTCTGTACAGAAGATCATCTTTTAGTACCAGGCAATTCCATTGGCTCCAGTAGGCCTTGACTTCTGGACTACATGCACTAATGTTCTGCCAACTAGGTCTCTCACCTTGCTGCATCCAATCCAATACTCTTTTATACATGGATCATCTTCTTGGGCGTTTTGTAACTGTTGGGGCTGCCATTGCGCATTAACTACGGTGGTTCGTCTCACGGGACAAAATCGTTCCTCTAATTTGGCACAGTGATTACAATTTGCACTGCATGGTCGTCTCGAAAGGGCATCAGCATTTGAATGAACTCTTCCGGCCCTGTGTTCTATCTCATAATCATATTCTTGCAGTCGTTCTAACCATCTTGCCATCTGGCCCTCTGGATTACGGAATTGTATGAGCCATTTTAGAGCAGCGTGATCTGTTCGAAGAAGGAACTTTCTGCCGTACAAGTATTTATGGAAATGTTCGCAAGCCTTCACTACACCCAGCAGTTCTCTTCTGGTAACGCAATAGTTTCTTTCTGGTTTCGACAGGACTTTGCTGAAATAAGCGATGACTTTCCTGTCCATCCTGGATTTGTGAGAGAACAGCTCCTATGGCACTGTTGCTAGCATCGGTATCCAAAACAAATTTTCCTGCCTGTCCCGGGTAGCTTAATATCGGTGCACTGATCAGAGCCCTTTGTAGTTGTTCGAAAGCTTTTTGACACTCCTCACTCCATGTATATTCTTTGCCCTCCTCCGTCAACTTTGTTAGGGGCTTGGAGATATTGGCAAATCCTTTGACAAATCGTCGGTAATATGTACATAGGCCAAGGAAACTTCTAATTTCATGTTTATCTTTTGGTACTGGCCAATCTTTAATTGCTTCAATCTTTTCAGGATCAGCTGTTACACCATTACTCGATACAATATGTCCCAAATACTTAACTTCTCGTCGAAACATGTGACATTTCTTCGGACTTAACTTCAAGTTCGCTGCCCTCAATCGTTGAAGGACTTCTATTAGATTCTTGGCATGTTCATCAAAGGACCTTCCAACCACAATTACATCATCCAAGTAAACCAGGCATGTTTTCCATGTTAGACCTCTTAAAACTGCCTCCATTAATCTTTAAAATGTGGCAGGGGCATTACATAAACCAAACGGCATAGTCGTAAACTGCCAAAGCCCTGATCCTATCGAAAATGCGGTTTTCTCCCGATCGGCTGGCTCCATGTCTACTTGCCAATATCCACTTTTTAAATCGAGTGTTTAAAACCAACGAGAACCGGAGAGAGTATCCAATGTATCGTCTATTCTGGGCAAAGGATAACTATCTTTTTTTGTTACCGCATTGAGCTGGCGGTAGTCGATACAAAAACGCGTTGAACCATCTTTCTTCTTTACCAGAACAACTGGTGATGTCCATGGACTGTTCGATTGTTCAATTACCCCTTGTTTGTTCATATCCTTGATAATCTCTTCGGCTTCATCTCTTTTCGCAAATGGAAGTCGTCTAGGCCGTTGTCTGATTGGCTGAGCGTCTCCGGTATTTATTTTATGCGTTACTATGCTTGTTTTGCCCTTATCCTTCGTGTCAATAGCAAAAACATCTTGATACTCTATCAGCATAGACGTCACTTTTTCCGTTCGTTCATGATCAAGATCTTGGCATCTTTCAATGATCATCTCAACAAGCTCCTTTGGATACTTCGCCTTCGATGATTTCTCATTGGTATTCACAGAGCAAATTGAAGCCACGGGAACACACTGCCCGATCAAAGCTCCTCTACTTAACTTGATAGCAGTTTCCCTTAAATTCATAACTCTTACAGGGATGACATCTCGAACTTTTACCAAAGTTTTCGCCGTTAGGAACTCGACATTATCCACATCTTCGACCATCCTTAAACTTCCCTCCGGGCAGTGTCCATCAAGCATGGTCATCAGAATTTTCTCACTATTACCGGGTATGGTTACGTCGCATGTAGTAAGTAAGCGGATGACATCTTCTTTGTCGTCGTGAAAGGGCAACTCTTCACCATTGATCTTGAGAACTCCATTTTGAACATCCAATATTGCCCCCACTTTCCTTAGTACGTCCATCCCCAATATGAATTCGTCGGAGATCTCGGCAATTAATACTTGATGTTCAACTGTGGTCTGGCCAATGGATACTGACATATTAACCTCGCCATATGTATTAATTAGCTCACCAGTCGCTGTTCTAAGCTTTACTGTTGCAGGTGATAATTTATTATGGTCTCGTACTACATCTGGACGTGCGATAGTTCTCGTTGCACCTGTATCCACCAAAAATGATCTACATCTATTACTGATACGACCTTCGATGTATAAGTTGTGGATTCCACCGGAGGACGTAAGGTTGACAGTTACTATGGGGGCTCTAGTTCTCGAGGTCGGCAGTTGCCCCTTGGTGTCGACCCGCTCTAGTTTTCCGACGGCTGTACGATCTTCTTACAATTACGACGAATGTGGCCTACGTTTCCACAATTCCAACATCTAGGCTCGCGTCTCTTTGGCATCTGATTACTTAATACTCTCCGTATCATTTCCTCCAGACGTTCATCGTTGTGTTCGTCACTTTCTTCAATGGTTCTTACTCTATGGCCTCGTGAAGTTTGACTAGCCGTTTCGTGTTCCAATGCAATATCAAGTGCTTCATCTAAAACTTTCGGCCTTGCTAGTCGTAAAGCTTTCTGTAGTTCATTATCTTTCAGCCCATTGACGAAGGTATCTACTGCAATTTCTTCTAAAACGCTGTCTGGCACCTCTGGATAAGCCAACCGCACCACACGAGCCACATCTGCTTCAAATTCTTGCAGATTCTCACTTGCTCGTTGACTTCTACTTCGCAGTTGTGCTTTGTATACTTGTTGTAGATGGGCATCTCCATAGCGTTTTTCTAGACGAGTGAACAAGGTCTGGTAACAATTTTCTTGACCCTTAGGAATTGATCTTAATATATCTGCAGCATCACCTCGCAAAGCAGCAGTCAAGGAAACAGCCTTTTCCTGTTCGGTCCAATGATTGGCGGTCGCAATAGCTTCGAATTGTCTAAGGTATATGGACCAAGAGGACTTTCCATCAAATGGTGGTAATTTGAATCTCATATTATGCGACATTTCGTCTCTCGGTAGTTCATCTTTCACTACAGGACCTAAAGCTACTGCATTAACTGACGGTTGCACTTTTGTATCGGTTATCATGCTTTCTAATTCTTTGATCTTCTCTTCTACGGCCAAAACTACTGCATTAACTGAAGGTAGAACTTTCGTATTGGTTACCATAGTCTCTAGTTGTTTGATCTTCTCTTCTAACATTTCTTTATTGTCGTCTACACTTTTCTGTATCTTATCGAATGTTCTAGAAACTTCTTCAAATTTCTCATTGTTCTGTTTACAAACTTCTTCAAGTTTTTCGTTGTTTTGTCTACAGACCTCTTTAAAAGTTTCATCAATCTTTTGAGAAGTCTCGTCGAATCTTTTAGCAACGTTTTCGAATTTCTCGTCGCTTTTTCTACTAACTTCTTCAAGTTTCTCGTCGCTTTTTCTAGAAGTTTCGTCGATCTTTTGAGAAACACTTTCAAATTTCTCGTCGCTTTTTCTAGAAGTTTCATCGATCGTTTCAGAAACAGTTTTTAATTTCGATAAGATTACTTGTTCTGCTGACTGGAAGTGGAACGTCTCTGGGTCATCTCCGTTCTTCGTGAGGACATCCTTGAGTCGTGCTTGTAGGACTATCTTGCACCCACTGCTGTCTAATTCGTACTCTTCTAATTGTTCACGGAGCTGTTTTATGGTCAGTTCTTGTAGCAACATCTTTGGTCGGCACACACGTACTTTTCAAAATGTCTTAAGTCTTTCCGAATACCGAACAATCAACGCACTTCAATTATTCCCGACGAATAAAGTTCAAAAGTCTTTTCGAATTCACTTATTTATATCGCACTAAGTTTACTGTATTTTACCGAACACCGACACCATTGTAATAAAACGAGCGATTTCGTATTTATATACGACTTTATTTACATAACTGTACAGGCGAATTTATATTATACACTGAACTCATTTACAAAAACAGTTCCAATTTATAGCCCATCGTTATTTCTCGAAAACTCTGCCCATCTCTAGTTATCGTCCAGACGTTCTTAGAATTGCTCGTCTTTCCGTCCCGCTACATCGCGTCATATCTAGAAACATCGTCGTGGAATGCCTGCGTGGAGATGGGACCTGTTATACGACGGTCGGTCAAAAGTAATATTTTGTTACAATAGTATTAATTGCATCATGTTGATCTTGATTGCCGTAAATACGTCCATTCAAAAGAATTGTAGAGAATACATCAGCTCCTAAAAGAATGTCTATGGATCCTCTACGAAAGAAGTTATCATCTGCTAACTTTAAATTAGCAATATATGGGGCCAAGTATTAACTTCTAAATTACATAAAGGCTGATCCTCACATATTTTTGTCAAGACTAACGCATCGGTTGTCAAAATAGGAGAAGATTTACGTACTGGTTTAAAAGAAATGGTAACCCCACCTAAATTAGTGTTCGACTGCATAGAACCTAATCCTTGGATGTTAGCTGAAGTTTTCATGGGACGCCTAAACGCCTAAGGGTCTTTTGACAGATGAAGGACGTCATGCTTCCCGAATCTGACAGACACCTAACAGGTTGGTAGTTACCGTGACAATCAAGCACCTCAATACATGCAGTGGAAAGCAAAGTACTTTTATCAGCGGAAGAAAAACACACAGAAACGGATGATCCAGTCGTTGAATTTGAAGTGGATGCCGCCGAATCTTGAACATTCTCTTCTTTCTTAGAAGAGGAGAAGCAAAGTAGTGTATGATGTTTTTTATGGCACGAGTGACAAGTCCATGTAGATTTGCATAGGCTAGAACGATGTGATCCAAGACAGTTAATACACATCTTGTTCTTTTTTATTAATTGAAATCGATCTACAGGAGATTTTGCCAAAAAAACGGAGCATTAATAAATGGCATGGGTATCATTAGTTTTACAGATAGAACATTTTGGTTCAGGTTCTGTTTGAGCAAGCAATGGTGTAGATTTGGAAGAAGTATGTTTTTTTAGAAAAGTTAGATTTTGGTTTAGTGTGAAAATCAATATTATCTAAAGCGAGACAACTTTGATTTAAAAAATCAATCAGTTTTTTATAGCTTGGGATGGTTGAATTATTATGAAAAAGCTCAAAACGTGTTACTAAAGAAACAGTTAATCGTTTTAAAATCATTTAAACAAGTATAAAATCCCAATGTACTGTGGGTAATCCTAGCTTATTTAGAGATGCCACATTTTTCGAAAATGTATCTAACAACTTGCGTAGTTCTTTTGGATCTTCTGAAGTCAGTTGTGGTGAACTTTCAAGGTTATTCCATAAATTGGCAGCGATTACCATTACCCTAACATTATTAAACCTTTCACAAAGCAGATCATAGGCAATTGGATAATTGTTTGCTGTGATGTCAATATGATCCACAGCATCGCGCGCTGCACCCTTTAAACACGATAGTAACAAATTAAATTTGTCAATTGGTTGTAAGTAAGAGTATGAACGCGAGCATCAAACTGATCTATAAAGCTTCTAAATTCAGTTATTTTTCCACTGAAAGATGGCAATTCCGGTTTCGGTAAATTAAAATAATTTATAGGTAAAGGATTATGAGACTGTGAAGTTGATGTAGTTTGCTGACTTGATGTTGAGGATTTTCTAAAGGCTTGCACGTATGTTAATTTAATTTTATAATATAATTTGTCAAAATTACTACGGCAATCATCTTCGACTTTAAATAGCGCGTCCTCATTATCTTGCTCAGAAACTAACATAATTATTTTATTATGAAGATCATAAAAATTGTCACGATTTTTTTCCAATCCTTCATACATAACTTCCAAAACCGGGTAAAAATTCTTATCGTCTGCAGCTACCTTGAAAGCAACATCATGAATTTCAGTCATTTGTTGCACTTCAACTTGTCTTAAAGATTGATATTTTTTAATTTTATCTGCCATTTTGTAAATTTAAATGTAGAATTAATAAATTTAGAAAAATATGAAATTTGCGTTAGGAAAAAAAATAGGTTCACCACACGAAAATTAATAAAATACAACCAAACTTTGTGCTAATAAATGCTATGTCCTCTGCTATTTGAATATTTATAGACAAAAAAAAATTGTAAAACATAAACCCTTTAAATAAAAATTACTGTGTAAAATAAACACACAGTTTCATCTATAATAGTCAACCTGTGTAATAATTATTATAACAAAATTTGTCTATTGGCCGACGTTGACAATTTAATAATAATTACCTACTTTTACATTAATGTGTTCCTTTTTTACTTAAAAAACAACATTAACTGAGGTATAGGTACCACCAACGATCCGCACAAACAAAAAACCAATTTACTAATTGATACGTGATTTTAATTTTGTAAGAATATTTTATCGCTTTATGTTAAAGAATAACAAACAAATAAAGTCAAAGGAAATGCGGTTAAATAACCTGAATTTGATTCTGATCTTTGTAAATTAGCAAAGTATGACAATAAAATCAAGCAATTCAGGTTTAAAAGAAACTTTCCCCGACTATATTACCCTCTTAGAAAAATGAATAATGCAAGAAAAAAAATATAGAAAATGGATCTATCAGGCTCGTAACGGATCAATAAATCATCTTGGAGAAGACTACTAACTCAGTGAGAACTTTATTAGTGGACTGTTTAGCATAGGAGTGAATTTAAAATAAAATAAAAAAAAATAACAGTAAAAAAACCAGACCTTAAAGTAAATTGCAATAAAAATATCTCCTACCTTGTCATTTCTCGTTGCACAAGCTGGAGCAGGCCTGCTATTCCTCGTACTGCTATTGCTGAGTAGTATAAATCACTCGCGAGGACTATATTGAGTTTCTATACACTTTTCGGAATAATTGTAAGTGACTGTTAACCAAGAGAGTTGGTTGGCGAATTGTCTTTTTAAAATGATACGAGTAGGTAGGTAATTATATACAAAAAACTTTAAGGTTTTTACTTGAAAATAAAGATAAAAATTAATACATACTCACTGAATTAGGTATTGGCCTACTCGTATATACGGGGTGTCCCAAAACTAATAAATAATTAGAAACAATGGAAATAATAAATTCTTTCAGTACCTAATAATTAATTATAATATTCAAAAGAAAATGAATTAAAATATTCTTTACAAAAACAAGAAAATTAAAAATTGTTATTCCTACTTGTGTGGACGAACCAAATATAATAAAGAAATAAAAGCAACTACTTAGTGACGACCTAAACGTTCAAATTGTTGTTCATAATTTTCGAGTAGTCTTTCAAGAGTAGATTGAACAGTAGTCTTAATTTCTGCTATCGAAATGCTTTGAATGGCGTTTCGTATTCTCTGAATAATCTATTCTCAAGTATTGGGCCCAGCTGCAAAAACAAGGTCTTTAATCCGTCCCCATAAATAAAAGTCTAAAACAGTTAAACCTGGTGATGGTCAGATAATTGAACCCTTTATTTTCGATAATGCTATTACTGGTGAATGCTATCTAAATTTTTTAAGAAATGATGCCTCTTCTTCTGGATGATGTACCGCCAGCAGTTTGTAAGTCCATGTTGTTACAGCACGATGGTTGTCCCGTGCATTTCTCCAGAGTAGTTAAAATTTTTTTAGATTAGGCATTCGCTGATAGATGGATAGGAAGTGAAAGCCTATTTTTTGGCCAGACCAGATTTAACTGTTTTAGACTTATTATTTATAGGGACGGATTAAAACCTTTTGATTTTGTAGCTAGGCCCGCTACTCGGGAAAAGATAATCCAGAGAATACGAAACGACACTCAAAGCATTTCGAGAGCAGAAATTGAGATTGCGTCTTCAATTTACTCTTGAAAGAGTAAATACTTGCATCGAAAATGATGGGCAACAATTTGAACATATAGGTCGTCACTAAGTAGTTGTTTTTATTTCTTTGTTATATTTTATAGTGTTGTTTGTCTTATTGTTGTTTTAATTAATTATATACTTTGACATCTGCAAAATGTTTTTTTTGTTTTTTCCACAGCGCACTACTTTTTCTTAACTTCGTTTACCGGTGACAGTAAGTTATGTTCAAAATTTACACGTTTCTTAAGATATCTCGAGATAGAAAAAAGGTATCTACATGCGGTTTTCGCTATTCTGTTGCTAATTTGGTCTAATTTTGTAATACAGGATTTAAAATACATAATTTTCTTTAATATTTTCCAAAGAAAACTAGATTTCTGAAAAAAATTAAGTAACGCCTCCTAGCTGGCATATTACTTATTAGTCTGTTTCGAAATTATAACTCTTACATTGACGAAAAAGAGCTGTTTTCAACAGGACCAAGTTTGCAAAATTCGATTAAGCAGAACCGGACTTACAGCCATTTATTCATAACAAAGTTATCACTCACCCCCACCTCTTATTTGCAAAGGTAGACTTGAACTTGTGAAATAAAATATGCGCAGAATTTTATGAAGAATATTATAACCGGATTTTCAATGCCTTTTCATTAGGCAAATTTTGTAAAATTTTGATGTTTTAATTTTCGCTGTGTCTAGGTACACGCTAACGTGTACGCAAATAAAAAAGTTAGGTACACGCGAATTAAACTTCATCAAGCCAGTGACGTCATTATTTAGCGTGCGCAGTGACTGTATATTTTGGTACACGCTATTTTGATATGTTTAGTGTTTGTTTGATAGAAAAATATTTGTTATTAATATTAGGGGAAGGGAAGCAGAACTATTCAGATGTTTCAAATTTTCAAACTTAGTAATAATATAAATCGATGTGTATATAATAGTACATTATATACCGCGGGACTGAAGTAGTACATTTAATCCTGAAGGTAAAGTTTATGGCCCGACCGCAGGGAGGGCCATAATTTACCTGAAGGATTAAATGTACTTCAGTCGCAAGGTATATACGATACTTTTCGTACTTCCGGTATGATTTTATTAATTATTTCAATAATTTCAATCAGTTTTTTCTCTCTTCAACTCATTTAATAAACTGTCTTTAAAATAAGTTACCATAGTAACATTGCGTTGTGACAGTTATAATTTAGAAACATTGTCATTACTAGTGTCATTGTAAAGAAACATTGTTATTGATAATTATTGGTATCATGAGTGAAGAAGGTGTATCTGATATTGATAAAAGAGCAGCCGAAGTAGGTGAAGAATTGTTACCACCGAAATCTAGAAAACTATACGAGCAGCAGTACGATGCTTTTAAAAAGTGGTGCCGCTTAAAAAATGTGAGACAACCTACTGAAAATGCGCTGTTAGTCTACTTCGATGATAAATCAAAAGCGGTTTGTGCCTCAACTCTCTGGGCACATTACTCAATGCTGAAATCGGTTATTAACATTAGAGAAGATATTGATATAAGTATAACTGTCACAATATTAATTTGAATATTAACGTTAATTACCATTCTAATTAATTATATTTTTCAATAAAATATCCCTTAAATTCGTTTGTTTGTGATTTAATCGTTCCGGGAGTTTCGTCAATATTTAATCCCGGAGGGATTAAATGTGACACTTTAGTACCTGTCACAAGGGAGTGAAGTTGTCACTTTAGGCCCGGAAGTACGAAAAAGTATATATTCAGGCAGGCAAAATAAATATTTAGTTGACACGACATGTACAAAACACTGTTGAAATAATTTTTATACGTAAGTTAATTATACATACCAGTTTATAAACCAATAAACCAGTGTTTATTTTTATTTATACAGGGAGTTGAACTTGTTACGATTTTCATAGAAAATTGGTTATAACTTTGTAAATGCCCTATATAACATAATAAACTTTAAATTTTTGGGATGGGGAAGTTAAGAAGATTTCGAACATAAAATAAAATATAGGTTGTTCAATTTAAAAACATAAGTTTGGTCTGCCACTATTCTATCGAACGCGCCCTGTAATATTCTAACAAATTTTGTAATATGAAGCTCAAAGTTTGCTACAATTTTTGTTACCAACTTTTATTGCTATCTATTACTATATAGCGGAGCTACTGAGCTTTATCACATTAATCAATCGCCTTGTATATTTTATCTTAATACTTCTGCTACCCTTAATAACGAATTTTTGTCTCTTATTTTTACATAGGGGAAGTATGCCTGAGACGGCATACTGGCTGAGATGGCATATCACGCGTTTTTCGTAAACTATTCCAAATTTGGTGCCTAGTTTGACAGTTTTCAGTTCCTCAAGTTAAAATTTGTCAACATTGTTGAACTTATGCATGTTAGTTTTATTTTGACAGCAGTAGCCTTTGGAATGTTAATTAAGTAGGACAAAATATTTATTGACTTTTTTTGTATCACATTATAATTCGCGAGTCTTTACACCTGAGTTAAGTTTTTAAATTTTGTGATGTTCCTTTACCTTATGCCTATCACGCCTGTATCGATGTATATCTTAAAAATGTGCTTAAGAAAAATTAAGTTAAAAAAACGGTATGATTGCAATGTTGCCTGAGATGGCATAGTAAGCAGGTGGATAAGATGGCATAGGTATGCCATCTCACCCTTATGCGTTTTTACACTGCATTAATTTTGTTATATGATTGAAATTTGTCGTTACAGTTATGGATCGTTTTAAGAGGAATTCGAACCGACAAAATCGATTCCGTCGATATTGAGACAAGTGACGAGGAAGATGGTGCTTGCATTTTTTGTAATGGCCTCTTTTCATTATCTCGTTCTCGAAAAACCTGACTAAGATGTGCCAAATGACTAATCTTGCCAAATTTGTGGCAAGTGGTCATATTCCGACTGTGCCGGTGTACCCAAGACTACAAAAAAAAACTATTTGTGACTTATGAGTCGAGATTAGTGACTTTATTTCAAGGGTATGCCATCTTACCCACATGAATGTGGGTGAGATGGCACATGTAATACTTTACAATTTATTTTCTCAGAAAAAAACTATAATATGTACCTTGTTAAAAAATAATGTTATATTTATGTAAATGTTCCGCACTGACTTTGATATTTATTACATGTCTAACTCTATCGATTATCGATTACAAAACATTTAAAAAAAAGTATGCCGTCTCAGGCATATCTCCCCTACTGTTTTAGAATGTTGTTAAACTCATTAAAAGAACTAAATAATTATCCACATTCCATAGTTCATTAAAAAAACACTAAACAAATAAAAGTAAGAAAACTCTTTACTAATCAATATTAAAGTGTTAAACAATTAGACAAATTCTAAGTACACTCTGACACTCGCGATACTTAAAGATACTTACCACAGCATACACGCGGCTCAAATTAGCGTGTACCAAAAAACCCAGTCAGAGTGCACGCTAAATAGTGACGTCACTGACTTGATGACGTTTAAGCGTGTACCTAACTTTTTTATTTGCGTACACGTTAGCGTGTACCTAGACACAGCGTTTAATTTTTGATATTCAATTACGCCCTCTATCGGTGGACCTACAATTATGAAAACAATTTCCAGGCTTTTCCTGATACAACTTTTGTTTTAAATTTTTTTTATCGCCAACCGTCACTAAAGTCAATCATTATTGTACCCTTTGACGTCATTTGCGGCAGTAAAGTAACACTTTATTGTACTGAAAGAAGAATTTTATTTTACCTGCCGCAGTTAATCAAAATAAACTAAGATTGAATGTAAATGGTTGATGGCAGTAATCAATTATTTATTTGAGTGAACTTAAAATTTATTTACTTTAATTATTAAAAATATTGTACAAAATTTACGTTATTATTAATTAAATTTATGTCAGAATGTGAAATTCTGTAGTATTTTGCAATTATATTCATAAAACATAAATCAAAACTTTACAGATTTAGTAATTAGGTACTTATTCAATATTGATAACAACTATCGATTAAACATCGAAATCGGCCATCATGCAAAAGCTTTCTGTCATCGTTATTATTGGATTACTGCAAATACATTCGACGATAATACATACAACTCTTGACATTTCCCATTAATTTTGCGGTAGCAAACAAAATAGTGTCATCTAGTGGTATGGGTTTTAACCACAAACTATGCATTTAAAAGGAAGGTATTTTATAGGATTAAATCAATATACAAATTTAGTCGTGAGCTATTTTCTTTAATTTTATATTCTTACCTTTTAATTTATATAATTTTTCCTTTTTACTATCGATAATTTTATTTACATACACTTTTATTAAAAGATAAAAATATTTATCTATAAAAGTTTTGTGACAATTTGTAGGTACATACATACATTTTGGAGAGTTTCTTGTAAGTGACATTTTAATTTTAAATTATATTTAACATTTTCAACACTCTCTTGAAAATACCTTTTAAATATATCATTAATTTTATCTGAAGCTCCCTTTATAAGTTACACCTAAATTTCACACTATTAGTTGTATCCTTAGCCCTAATAATAGAAAATAAATTTTCTATACAGTGTGGGGTTAGCCTTCTTGTAAAAAGAAATTACAACTAAACACACTCTCATCCGGGTGAATGAAGGCAAAGTAATAACACTTTTTAGTTAATTTTGTTGCCATCCTAGGTATTTGCCGAGAATCCATTTTACCGAACATATTTTATAAGATATTTTGTGTAAAAATACAAACACAATTTACCAAGATTAGCTAACTAATTATCCAAAAATTAAAAAAATTAAATTTGTATGTTTACCTTGAGAAAACGTAGTTCAACTCAAGCCGGCAGAGGCGCTAGTGGCAACGTGCTTCCAGTTTTCTGTGGGAGTTGGATGTATTATCGTCAGAGATATGTCAAGGATAGACTTGGCTAGGGATATGCCACTCAATGCATCGGGGTGTAACGTCGACATAGGATTGAGTGGTCTAGCCATCTTTGTCAGTCACATGCGCGGGCTCGCTTGGAAGAGATAGATAGACCACCGATCGACTATTTCCATGCTGTTTCCGCGTTACGCTTTTTTGGTGAGTATGCCGAGTCTACGCTTAATATGTCAATGATTATCGTCTAATGCTAATGTATTTGATTACTGTCATACGAAATTTTTATTTCGTCTAAAATTAATAGAATTCTTAAATCTTTTAAGTTTTGTATTAATGCAAATACAAATTGTATATTATGAAATGGTGTTTTTGTTAATTCGATTATACAGGGTGCGCCAAACCTCTGGTCTTCTTTGATTACGGCTAAACTATGAGGTATACAAAAAAATGTTTATAACAAAACTAATGTGTATCAAAGAGGTCTATAATTTAAAATTATTTTCAATTATACAGGGTGAGTCAGAACGACGGTATGAACCAAAGTTATATTTTTTTAAATGGAACACCCTGTATATTAAATCATTTTTGAATATATTATTTAAAAATATGAAAAATTTGTATAAGGTCTTATAGGCCTAAAGTTAATAATTTTCGAAATATTTACATTTTTATTGAGAAAAATGGTAATATTTATAGGGTTGTGGATTATGTTTCCAAAGAAATAAAAATTTAGGTGATAGGTCAAAGTTTTTAAAATATAGTGAATTTTTT
The DNA here is from genome assembly GCF_917563875.1 of Diabrotica virgifera virgifera. Taxonomy (NCBI): domain Eukaryota; kingdom Metazoa; phylum Arthropoda; class Insecta; order Coleoptera; family Chrysomelidae; genus Diabrotica; species Diabrotica virgifera. The sequence goes on along the minus strand of NC_065449.1, from coordinate 133,585,795 downwards.
AAATAATTTAATATTTTTTACTTTTAGCCATAAAATATACAGTGTGATCACTATCTGCAAATACAAAAATTTCTCATTTTTTTTAAATCGGACACCCTGTATATTAGTTTTGCGTTTTGTAGTAAATATTACAACCTTTCTTTTGGTATAAGGTTGTATGTACCTAGCATGTTTCGTTTTGTAGATATTTTAAAAAAACTATAGATTTTACCTGTTTGCGGATTTTTTATTTAAAATTTTTTTCTGCAAAAAAAATAATTATAATCTGGTTTTAGAGACATACACTAAAATATAAAATATGAAAATAAAAACGTAATTAAAGATTAAAATAAATCGTATGCTAGTACAACTCAATTGAATTTAATAACTTTAAATTATTTTACAAAAAATATTTTACCATATTAATGAATGCATAAATTAGTTACTAAATTAAATAAACAACCAAATTTTAAATCAACCGTAGTAATTTTTCTACTACAGCAACTTTCCTGTACCAAATTAATTGTTAGTTAAATTGTATTTAGTTAAACTTTTAATTTACCTTTTAAATTTACTTACATACATCTTGAGAATATAAAAATTATTATAAAGTATGCTTTGAAACAAATGAATGTTAAATGTATCATCCAAATTATTTATTAATATAAATAGTATTTACTGGTGTCACAAAAACTGGTAATACTTTTGTAGTTGAAATTTTTGTAACAATTTTTTATACAGTGTGTCAATTTTAAAACTTACAATGGCTATATCTCACGAACAAAAGCTGAAAACGAAAAATGCTTGAAACCGTTTCTATTATAATAAGGGGGAACTAAAATGACATGAAAGAGAACTCACCCCCATCAACCCCCTAGGCCCCACCCACGCACAACCAAAAAAGTTTAAATTGCAAACCCCTACTTGTGATACATCATTGAAAAGGCTATAAAAAATGCTATCCAATGGTATAAATAATAATTATACAGGGTGAAGCAATAATTGTGAAACTTTGGCTTAAATGAAAAATTTAATGAGGTTTTGTTGAACTACAAATTTGATAAAAATGTCAATTAAGTAAATGTTCAAAGTGGATTCTGTTGTTTTGTAAACAATAATACAGTCTATTTTCAAATTCTGCACGAAATTTGACAAATGTTTTTCTAGTAATAGGGCGACATGCTTGAGTAATTATTTCTCGCAATTTCCCAAGTGACGCAAGTTAAGTTTTATAAACAACTGATTTAAGGCAAAAATGGCAAATTAAGTTTCAATTAAAAAAAAGTACGAGCGGACACTTACCATTTAAAATAATAGTCCGGGAGATAGCATTACAAATACAAAAGTCATAGTAAGCCAGCTGATATTAACACCCTGTATCATTATTATTTATACCATTGGATAGTACTTTTTATAGTAGGATAGTATATTACTTTTTTCAATGGGGTTACCCTAAATCAGTTGTTTATAAAACTCAACTTGCTTCACTTGGGGAATTGCTAGAAAGAATTACTCAAGCATGTCGCCCTATTACTAGAACACTTGCTAAATTTCGTGCAGAATTTGAAAATAGGCTGTATTATTGTTTACCAAACAACGGAATTCACAATAAGTATTTACTTAATTGACATTTTTAATAAATTTTTAATTCAACAAAACCTTATTAAATTTTTGATTTAAGCTAAAGTTTCACAATTATCGCTTCACCCTGTATAATTATTATTTATACCATTGAATAGCATTTTTTATAACCTTTTCAATGATGTATCACAAGTAGGGGTTTGCAATTTAAACTTTTTTGGTTGTGATGGGTGGGGCCTAGGGGGTTGATGGGGGTGAGTTCTCTTTCATGTCATTTTAGTTCCCCCTTACCATCCTAGAAACGGTTTCAAGCATTTTTCGATATCAGCTTTTGTTCGTGAGATATAGCCATTGTAAGTTTTAAAATTGACACACTGTATTTTAAATTTTAATTTTTTAACCGAAAATTTTTTGGATATGACATTTGTTTTGGGCGAAACCATTAGAAATTATTACCAGCTTTTGTGACACGAGTAGGTACATAGATACTATTTACTTCTTAATATACTTCCATAACGTTCATTTGTTTCAAAGCATACTTTATACGTTCTCAAGATGTAGGTAAATTAAAAAGTTATTAACTGAACTTACTCGTAAATACAATATAACTAACAATTAATTTGGTACAGGAAAGTTGCTGCGGTAGAAGAATTACTACGATTGATTTAAAATTTGGTTGTTTATTTAATTTAGTAACTAATTTATGTATTCATTAATAAGGTAAAATATTTTTTGTAAAATAATTTAAAGTTATTAAATTCAATTGAATTGTACTAGCATACGATTTATTTTAATCTTTAATTACGTTTTTATTTTCATATTTTATATTTTAGTGTATGTTTCTAAAACCAGATTATAATTATTTTTTTTGCAAAAAAAATTTTAAATAAAAAATCCGCAAAAACGTAAAATCTATAGTTTTTTTAAAATATCTACAAAACGAAACATGCTAGGTACATACAACCTTATACCAAAAGAAAGGTTGTAATATTTACTACCAAACGCAAAACTAATATACAGGGTGTCCCATTTAAAAAAAATGAGAAAATTTTGTATTTGCAAATAGTGATCACACTGTATATTTTATGGCTAAAAGTAAAAAATATTAAATTATTTAAAAATAACACTGTATTTTAAAAACTTTGACCTATCACCTAAATTTTTATTTCCTTGGAAACATAATCCACAACCCTATAAATATTACCATTTTTCTCAATAAAAATGTAAATATTTTGAAAATTATTAACTTTAGGCCTATAAGACCTTATACAAATTTTTCATATTTTTAAATAATATATTCAAAAATGATTTAATATACAGGGTGTTCTATTTAAAAAAATACAACTTTGGTTCATACCGTCGTTCTGACTCACCCTGTATAATTGAAAATAATTTTAAATTATAGACCTCTTTGATACACATTAGTTTTGTTATAAACATGTTTTTGTATATCTCATAGTTTAGCCGTAATCAAAGAAGATCAGAGGTTTGGCGCACCCTGTATGTACTTATATAGGACGCTGACAGATATTAATGATAATTTGTTAGCAAATATATTTATTTAGATTTTCTACTAATCATCAAGGGAAAAGCAACTGCGCTGCGGGAGGCTACACTTCATAAACATAACGTGACTATTAACGGCATTTTTAATTTTTGGTATTTTATTTTAAGTGTTAAAATTGGTTTAATATTTAAATAAAAATACGATTAAACTGTTTAAAGTATATTTATTTCGTTGAAATCATAATAATAGAAGTATAACGTCTTACGTGCGTACCAAGTACACACACTATTTATTCATTAGGATGTAATTAAGCAAGTGTTAATGTTTTTTATGATTGGCGATACAATTTTGTATGCGTCAGTAAAGACTCTTTATGGAACTCGTCTGTTATTCGCATCGCTCGCTAGGCTCATAATATCAGACTCGTTCGATAGTCATATCACTTTACTGACTTGGGACATAAATAACTATTTCTCAAAACTGTACTATAAACGGTTCCTGAGATATGGCCGAGAGCCATTCTTATTGGGACACCCGGTACATCTTTATTGTGATTTTAGTATAGGTAGCTATGTACCACACATGCACGAGCAACTTCGTCTGTAAATATTTTCCTATTTTACGATACTAATACACAACTATCCGAAAAATCAGTACCAATATTTAATGTGTAATTAATAAACTTCGGCCTTTGCCGGAAAATAACTTAAAGTTCGACATAAATCCTTGTGAAAATCTTGTTTAGCACTTTTTGATATTGATGTCGTTCAAACTTCCTTGTAATAACATTTCAGGCAGAAGAATAGGTATGCAACTTCAATTTTGAAATTATGTAATATTATAATAAAATTAAAACATTAAAAAACTGTTCCAAGTTAAGTTCAACTTTTTTTTATAGAAACATACAAAATTATATTTATACCTACCGCGATCTTCACACCAACATGTTTAAAGAGTTCCGCGTTTTCATGTTACACTACACCGAAAGCCTTTTGATATACAGTAGAACCCCGATTATTCTTGCTATGATGTTCTATTACTCAAATTGCATTTTTGAGGTTTTATCAAAATAGCGTCACCATAAATTACTTGACAGAAACTCTATGCGCCGAGAGGGAGGCTCATAATGAAAGATTAATTTTTTCGTTATCTTTTTGTGGTGTGGTATGTATTACACATGTATATACAGAGTGTCCCAAAAGTAGTGGAACGGTCGCATATTTCGCGAACTAAACATCGGATCGAAAAATTGAAAAATACGTATTCAATCATTTTCAAAAATTTATCCAATGACACCAAACACCAACCCCCACTACACCCTCTAAAGGTGGGGTGGGGGTAACTTTAAAATCTCAAATGGAAACCCCTAGTTTTTCTTGCAGATTTGGATTCGTTACTTAAAAATAAGCAACTTTTATTCAAGGCATTTTTTCGAACTGTGGATAGATGGCGCTATAATTGGGAAAAACGATTTATCCTGATACCATAGGTAAATTAGAGAAACGGTCTAATATCTCGAGAAATGCACTTCCAAATGAGAAATCAAAAAAAGGCTTTTAATACTTTTCGAAAACCTATCGAATAACACTAAACATGACCCTCCAACCCACCCTCTGGAGGTGGATTGGGGGGTAACTTTAAAATCTTAAATAGCAACTCCCACTTTTTATTACAGATTCGGATTTGTCATGAAAAATTAAGCAACATTTATTCGAAACATTTTTTAGAATTGTTGATAGATGGCGCTTTAATTGGAAAAATACGATTTATTAGCGCCATCTATCAGCAATTTTAAAAAATGTTTCGAATAAATGTTGTTTAATTTTTCATGACGAATTCGAATCTGCAATAAAAAGTGGGGGTTGCTATTTAAGATTTTAAATTTACCCCCTACCCCATCTCCAGGGGGTGGGTTAGAGGGTCATGTTTGGTGTTTGTCGATAGGTTTTCGAAAAATATTAAAAACCTGTTTTTTGGTTTCTCATTTGGAAGTGTATTTCTCGAGATATTAGACCGTTTCTATAATTTACCTATGGTATCAGGATAAATCGTTTTTTCCAAGTGTAGCGCCATCTATGCACAGTTCGAAAAAATGTCTTGAATAAAAGTTGCTTACTTTTACGTAACGAATCCAAATCTGCAAGAAAAACTAGGGGTTTCCATTTGAGATTTTAAAGTTACCCCCCACCCCACCTCTAGGGGGTGTAGTGGGGGTTGGTGTTTGGTGTCATTGGATAGATTTTTGAAAATGATTGAACACATATTTTTCAGTTTTTCGATCCGATGTTTAGTTCGCGAAATATTCGACCGTTCCACTACTTTTGGGACACCCTATATATGGTAGGCACATATATTATGTATGTACTGTTATATTCCTAATTGATATAAGAAATAAAAGTTTATAATTATAAATTAAAGTCAAATTAAAATAAAGGTTTTCATTTTTCTCGACCACGGGCATGTAAATTTGGAACACCCTGTATAAAACAAATTATGTATAGGTAGCGTTTAAGAGAGTGATTCGGAGAAGTGTTTACCAACCGCGGGAACAATACGACTCAAATAAACAATTAGAGTGATGTGTACAAAGAAAGTGTTCGCGGAAGGATTTGTCATTAACCACCGCTAACTAATACTTTAGTGAATAAGATAATAGGTCATTAAATTTGTAAATGTATTAATGTAGAAAGTAAAATTGAAATGGGGAATATTATTTTTTCTTGAAATCCATTAAGATATTTAGAAAAAGGAAAGTTGTGTTGATAAATACGGATAATTGAAGTTGCTTGGGATTGGTTGATTTTTGAATGCTGGAAGGGGTAATTTGGAAGTAGGAGAATGGATGAGAGATATGAGGCAGGATGTTTTTGGCGATCGAGAGGTGAAGTCGAGGGTTTCGAGAAGAGGGTACAAAAAAGTAAAACGCCGGTATAGTTAGTTTGTTTTGTGAAAATTAAAAAGTAAGTTATCGTGGAACGAGTGTTAGGCCGAGTCGAGATAGTATATAACTCCTTGAGTCTAGAGTATCCCGGTTTTGTTGAAGTGTTTGAAAAAGGTAGAACACAGCATCAGGAGAAGGCAGGAACGAGAGCTGTACGAGGCGTAGTTTTCAGAAAGGAGCAGAGGTTTTACTGGGAAGCTGGTACGAGTCGTTTGATCGCAACCCAAGATAGGAGGAAACGTGTTTTGTGTGAAGACATTGTCAAATCATCAGTAAAGGTCAGTCTATTTTGTTATGACATGAATGTATGGTTTATGTATTAAATACCACATTGAAAATTGAGGCACACAATCATTATTAAAAATTTTTCATCAAACCTAAATCAATTTATCACTGATAAATTATAATAGTTCATTTTAAATAAAGTAACTTTGGAGATAAAAAGAAATAAGATTCCCATGTTTGTAAATGTTATATTAAATAAAGATAGAAAGATAAGATATAAGAAATATTAAGCATTGAATGCCATTTAGATAAAATAAACGATTTTAATTTCTAATTGAAATTCATATGTGTGTATTATTTTACTCTCTTTTATCTATCCCGATTAGGAATCCACTGAGAAATATTTTGAAGCCACGAAAGTAAGTAATTGATATTATAATTTAGCCCTGAGATTGACACTATATTGGTATTTGATCTGTTGATTAATGAGATAATCATTAATTAATTAATTAAAATAAATTACATCTGAGAACAGCATCAGATTTCAAAAATAAGATCACAACAACATGTCGCCCAAAGTGGAAAGCATTGAAAAGTATTTCTAGTGGCAAATTTAAAGGAATAGAAAGAGAAAAGCCGGTGGTTGGAAATTTATATGCCCGTAGTAAAAAGTGAGATATTTACATTTGATGACATAAAATTTTAGATATCTTTAGGTACAAATTTGACATAATTGATTTAATTTATTGATATTTACATTTGATATATTTATTGACAATTTATTAAATTTGGGTGAGAAAAATTCGTCTTGGTAACATACTATTCAAATTTCATATTTGGCGGGGATAGTACTTCTTGAAAACAAATGTCTGTGACAAGAAGCAAAAGCAAAGACAACAAAAAACAAGAAGAACATTCAGATCAAGAGGAAAATTTAGACCAAGAAGATATTTTAGACACAACAATCATGGAAACAGAAAAAAAAGAACTATCAGAATTAGAAAAGATATTACAACTTATGCAACTCCAGTCACAAAAAATGGATGAAGCAAAACGAACAATGGACAAGAATCAGGAAGAAACAAAACGAAAAATGGATGAATCACAACAAAAATTGGATAAAAAAATGGATGAAGCAAAACGAACAATGGACGAGATGCAAGAAAATCAGGAGGAAACAAAACAAGCAATAGAAAAAAACAACCAGAAAATGGAGGAACGTATAGGAAAATATGAAAAGGAAATGAAAGCATGTTTGACAACAATGAAAAACGAGATGAAAGAACAAGAAATGAAAATTCAAAATAAAATGAAGGAGTTAACGAATTGCCAGAAAAAGGAAATAGAAAATTTGGAAAACAAGTTGGAAAACGCTATTCAAGCAGACATAGAAGAAGTGGAAAGAAAGATCAAAGAAAACGAAAGAAAAATTGCGGAAATCAGTACTCAACAAAATGTTGGAGAAAGAAGAGAAATGGTTATACATAGCACAGATGACGTGAAAATACGGTTTGGCGGGGATGTAAGAAGATTACACCCAGTGCCGTTCATAAATAGCCTGAAAAAGAAAGTACAGCACATCGGAAATTTCGAAACAGCGAAAGAAACAATCAGAAACCATCTCAAGTATGAAGCAAGCCTATGGTTTGATAGCAAAGAAGAATTCGGCAGTTGGCAACAATTTGAACAAACATTTTTGAATTATTTCTGGGGAAAAGTTCAACAATTGGAAATTAACAAGGAATTGCAAAATGGGAAATACAATGATAGGATGGGTATCTCAGAAATGACATATGCTTTACAAATTTACAATAATGCAAAACATTTACAATATAATTATTCATCAGAACAATTAGTCGAACTGATTGCAAGACATTTCGAAGAAACGCTGGAAGACCATATCACATTGCAAAACTACAAAGACATAGATAGTTTATGCCAATTCCTACAAGTAAGAGAATCACGTCTAAGAGAAAGAAAATCAAGAAGGTCGCGAGAAGATTACAGGCCCCGAGAAACACAGGATTACAGAGATAGAAATCAAAATAGGAGGGACTATACAAGACGAGATTTTAATCCCAGAAGGGAAAACGAAAATAGAGACAACGGAAGAGGAAATTATGAACAAAGAAATAGGCAATGGAATGAGGACAGAAATCGAGAATACCAGAATAGAAACACCACACGCTCAAATCAAGAAAACAGACATAATGGTAGACAAAATGAACAGGGATATCGAGAAAACCGAAACAGATCCGACAGACCAAGAGACAATAGAAGAGAGGTAAATAATACCCAGACAGAAGAATATGACGGAGAGAGACATTATGATGAAAATATAAACAACGATGAGCAACCGGCGTCTTTTCACGACGGCGCTCACTAAAAACAAAAAAACAAACAGGAATCTTTTGTCACCCCAAGGAGTTTATTAAATTGGCAGGAAACAACGAAAAGAAAAATGGAGTTAATTTAAAATTTGTGGATGGATTTATCAACGAGAAACCAATTAAAATTATGATAGACACTGGTCAACAGAAAACTAATAGAAGAAGTTAACTTAACAAATTTAATTTACAAAATACCTAGGGTAAATTTAGTGGGCGCAAACAAACGGACATTGGCAACTATAAATGAAGGCATACGAGTAATGGTACGACTGGGTAAGAATATGTATGCACTACAATGTGTAATAATGCCAAACATGTCACATGACATGATAGTAGGAGTTGACGAATTGGCAGAAAAACATGTAGTGATAGATTTTAAAAATAATACGATGAAACTAACAGAAGAAAAAGAAGAAGAACAGGACAAGGAACATGAGAAACAAAATACGGACGAATCAGGTAAAGAACAAACAGTGGAAATGAATTTGGCAACGAAGCAAGGACAAAGAAGAAAAAGGAGAAAAGGTCAGACAAAGATAAAAGAAGTTAAAACCTGGGATTCCTCAAAAGAAGAGACGAGCTCAGGAGAAGAAGAAATAAAGATAACAAATGAAAGTGAAAAGAATATGATTGAAACAGTGGTATTTGAAGAGGAGGTATATGCAAACGAGGATGCAGAATGCACGGTAAACATATGTGAAGAATCTGAGGAAAAAGACAAAAAATTGATATGTGGAGAAGGAAAAGAAAAAGAATTGCGATTGCTATGAAACTTTGATCAATGAGGAAAACAGAGTGGCTAAAAAGTACGAACATTCATTTGAGGTTAAAAACTTGGGAAATTTTCGATCAAAGACTTACCCGATTCCATATAAGTATCGACAAGAGGTGAAAGAAGAAATTAATAAGATGTTGGAAGATCAAATCATCGAAAGATGTGATTCACTTTATGTTAGCCCAATTGTGATAGTAAAGAAAAGCAATGGAGAATTGAGATTATGTTTAGATGCCAGGAATATCAACCAGCACACTGTATCACAATATGAATCACCCGTGACCCGTCAAAATAGCGCGGTCAAAACAGCCCCGTCAAAATAGCCCGAACACAAAATAGCCTCGACAAAATAGCCCCGACAAAATAGATCGCACACAAAATAGCCCCGGATAAAATAGCCCCGGCTAAAACAGCCTCTTATAAACAATTACATAATTATTTATACAAGGTGTCCAAAAACTTTTTTTTTTTCATTTAAATTATTTGACAAAAAGGAAGAATGTATTTAATTTATTTAATTTAAAATGCATTTTAGTGTTTCCCGAAAACAGAAAAAAATGTTTATATCATAAATAAACATTGATTTTCGTTTAACTTAAATGTTCAAACTTCCAAGAGGCAGGGAAGACAGGACTCGAGATCTCTGAAAAGACCATTTTTATTTAGTGTGGTTAAGATAAACATCTGAATTGAGGATAATTAACATTTCCGAAAAAATGTATTTTTAAGGAATGATTTCATGATGAATTCTGAAGGGAGCTTTTTTGTCGGGACTATTTTGTCGGGGCTATTTTGCCGTCGGGCTATTATTCCGCGGCTATTTTGTCTGCAGGCTATTTTGTGTGCGGGATATTATGTCGGGGCTATTTTGTCGGAGCTTTTTTGACGGGGCTATTTTGACGGGGTACCTGAATCACCTCTAAACATCGAGGCCATTTTTGGAAGGATTACGGGGTCACACATATTTTCTAAAATTGACTTTTTTTTTTTTTTTTTTTTTTATTAACTCCCAGTATATTTACAATCTGTCCAATCTGTACAATTTACAAATTTTTTTAAGCGGCGCACCTCACCTACTGTGTTAAATAGATCACTCACGAGGGGGTTCACATGCGTATTTGCTCTATCCCGATATTTTTCACTATGTCGTTTTATTTCACTTTTGATGGTGGGGATTTCCAAGTCTCTTTCTATTGCTGTATTTGGCACGTACCAAGGGGCATTGACTATTAATCTTAAAACCTTATTTTGGAACCTTTGAAGTATTTCTAAGTTTGAATTTGACGCTGTGCCCCATAGCTGGATTCCATATGTCCAGATTGGTTTTAGAATTGATTTATATACAAGTATTTTGTTTTGAATGGTCAGTTTTGATTTCCTGCCAATAATCCAGTATAGTTGCTGCAGTCTAAGTCCTAGTTGTTTTCGCTTGTTGAATATATGTGTTCGCCATGTCAGGCGTTTGTCTAGGTGCATGCCTAAGTATTTCACACTATCAGCTTGTGCTAATTGGCTGTTATTTAGTTTCACTGGTGGACACTGATCTCTTTTCATCGTGAAAGTAACGTGAATTGATTTGGATTCATTCGCTTTTATTTTCCACTTTTTTAGCCATACTCCTATTTTGTTCAAGTTTGTTTGTAGGTTTCTTGTAGCTCCTGCAGGATTGTGATGGGAGGCTAGTATTGCTGTATCATCAGCAAATGTTGATACTGTTGTTTGTTCTGTAGTGGGAATTTCTGCCGTGTACAATAAATACCAGCACACTGTATCACAATATGAATCACCTCTAAACATCGAGGCCATTTTTGGAAGAATCACCGGGTCACACATATTTTCGAAAATTGACTTAAAACACAGTTTTTGGTTGATACCGTTAGCTGAAAAGTGTAGAAACTACACCGCTTTTTCAATTGATGGTATTGTCTACCGGTTTAAGGTAGTGCCATTTGGATTGCAGAGTTCTTGTGCAGCACTTGTACGAGCTCTCCATACCATTTTAAATCGCCATGAAGATTTCATAGTTCATTATATCGATGATTTATTAATTTTTTCACAAGATACACAGAGTCATTTGGAACACATAAAAATAATTCTGGAGGAATTGGACACAGCGGGATTAAAATTAAACATTGAAAAATGTCAATTTTTTCAAAAAGAAGTAATTTATTTGGGTTTTAAATTGGACACCAAAACAGTAAGATTAGCCGAAGACAGAGTCAAGCTCATAGATGAATACCCAAGGCCAACGAATTTGAAAACATTGAGAGGTTTTCTTGGCACGATTAATTATTTTAAAAAGCTGATTCCCGATTTGAGCCAAAAGGAAATCCCTCTGATAAAATTGCTGAAAAAAGGAATAAAATGGAATTGGAAAGAAGAACAGGAGGAAGCTTTCAAAACATTAAAACGAGAATTCGCAAAAGGAACGAAAATATATCATCCCATTTATAATATACCTTTTATACTCCGAACTGATGCGTCCATACAAAAAATTGCAGGTGTTTTGTCTCAAATACAAAACGACCAAGAAGTGCCGATATATTTTATATCTCGAGTGACTAAAACACATGAGAGAAAATATAGTGTAACAGAATTGGAGTTTGCCAGTGTACTATATTGCGTAAACAAATTGAGGTTTTACTTATTGGGAGCAAAATTCACAATCGAAACAGACCATGCAGCTTTAGTACATATCATGAAGAATCGATTAGTAAATAATAAAATATATAGGGGAATCCTATTATTACAGGAGTATGATTTTGAGTTCCGATATATAAAAGGAAAAGACAACATAATAGCCGACGCTCTAACACGGGATGAGGACACCGGAAAAAAGGAAACAATTACTCTACAGGTGGGACTAAATAGATTAATACAAGAAGAAGGGGTATATTCGTTAAATGAGATAAGGACAAACCAGGAAGACCTAGAGGAAAGAGAGAAAAGAAGAGCGGAGGTAGAAAATAACATATATTTTAAGAGAATAGACGGAAAGGAACTATATTTAGTGACACAGACATTGGCAGAAAAGATAATAAAGAAATTACATGAGGACAATGGACATATCGGTAGCAGAAAGGTTTGGCTCGTTTTTAGGGAAAATTACATCAGCCGACAAGATTACCGCATTGCAAAGGAAATTACCCAGAAGTGCGATGTATGTCAAAAAAATAAGAGTAGGAATTTCAAAAACGAAAATATTGCAAAAAATATTGAAGCCCGGAACAAATTGGACATTGTAGCAATAGATATGTTAAGCGATCTAATTATGACCACTAAAAGGAACAAACATATTCTGGTGATGGTGGATGTGTTTTCAAAATACGTAAAATTATACAGTTGCCACACCACAAAGGGGGAAGAAATATTAAGAAAAATCGACAATTTATAGCCACAGTAGGAACACCAAAAAAGATTCTACTAGACAATGCAACGTATTTCCGAAATGATCGTTTCAAGGGACAACTTCGAGAAAGGGGAATGGAGACAAATTTTGTCAGCATCAGGCATCCCCAGAGTAACCCTTCGGAGCGCTTCATATAGGAAGTGACGAAATTTCTTCGCATTGCGACGGATGGTCAACATCGCCACTGGGACAGGAAAATAGCGGAAATAGAAATGTATCTAAATACCATTCCGAGCACAGTAACAAAAGAGACCCCGGAATACATCATGAAGGGGGTAATGCCGATAAGGCCATGGGAAGACCCAGAGCCAAAGGAATATCAACAGGTGATTGAAACAGTACAGAGAAGATTGCGGCGAAGCAATGAAAAGTATATCCAAAGACAGGAACATAATAGAAAACGAAGACCAGTGACTTTCCAAAAGGGTGAAAAAGTACTTGTGAGGGCATTACGAGTATCAAATCTTCCTGGGGGTATTTGCGAAAAGTTAATGCTTGTTTTCGAAGGCCCGTACATCGTGAATAATGAAGATGGGATAAATAGTTATGAGTTGAGGCAAAGGAACTCGGAAAAGATCCGAGGAATTTATAATATTCACGATGTATACAAATATCACGAATAAAAGACAGAACTGCATAAAGTAGATAGTAAGTTAGGGTATAAGACATAGATTAAAGCAAGGTAATATACGGGGAGTTGGTTTTGCCTCGAGAAAATTTAATTAAAGATGCAGATAAATTTTATCGAATACAAAGGCGGGGATTTGTTATATTCCTAATTGATATAAGAAATAAAAGTTTATAATTATAAATTAAAGTCAAATTAAAATAAAGGTTTTCATTTTTCTCGACCACGGGCATGTAAATTTGGAACACCCTGTATAAAACAAATTATGTATAGGTAGCGTTTAAGAGAGTGATTCGGAGAAGTGTTTACCAACCGCGGGAACAATACGACTCAAATAAACAATTAGAGTGATGTGTACAAAGAAAGTGTTCGCGGAAGGATTTGTCATTAACTACGGCTAACTAATACTTTAGTGAATAAGATAATAGGTCATTAAATTTGTAAATGTTGTATTAATGTAGAAAGTAAAATTGAAATGGGGAATATTATTTTTTCTTGAAATCCATTAAGATATTTAGAAAAAGGAAAGTTGTGTTGATAAATACGGATAATTGAAGTTGCTTGGGATTGGTTGATTTTTGAATGCTGGAAGGGGTAATTTGGAAGTAGGAGAATGGATGAGAGATATGAGGCAGGATGTTTTTGGCGATCGAGAGGTGAAGTCGAGTGTTTCGAGAAGAGGGTACAAAAAAGTAAAACGCCGGTATAGTTAGTTTGTTTTGTGAAAATTAAAAAGTAAGTTATCGTGGAACGAGTGTTAGGCCGAGTCGAGATAGTATATAACTCCTTGAGTCTAGAGTATCCCGGTTTTGTTGAAGTGTTTGAAAAAGGTAGAACACAGCATCAGGAGAAGGCAGGAACGAGAGCTGTACGAGGCGTAGTTTTCAGAAAGGAGCAGAGGTTTTACTGGGAAGCTGGTACGAGTCGTTTGATCGCAACCCAATATAGGAGGAAACGTGTTTTGTGTGAAGACATTGTCAAATCATCAGTAAAGGTCAGTCTATTTTGTTATGACATGAATGTATGGTTTATGTAATAAATACCACATTGAAAATTGAGGCACACAATCATTATTAAAAAATTTTCATCAAACCTAAATCAATTTATCACTGATAAATCATAATAGTTCATTTTAAATAAAGTAACTTTGGAGATAAAAAGAAATAAGATTCCCATGTTTGTAAATGTTATATTAAATAAAGATAGAAAGATAAGATATAAGAAATATTAAGCATTGAATGCCATTTAGATAAAATAAACGATTTTATAATTTCTAATTGAAATTCATATGAAAGATAATATATAAGAAATATTAAGCATTGAATGCCATTTAGATAAAATAAACGATTTTATAATTTCTAATTGAAATTCATATGTGTGTATTATTTTACTCTCTTTTATCTATCCCGATTAGGAATCCACTGAGAAATATTTTGAAGCCACGAAAGTAAGTAATTGATATTATAATTTAGCCCTGAGTATTGGTATACACTATATTGGTATTTGATCTGTTGATTAATGAGATAATCATTAATTAATTAATTAAAATAAATTACATCTGAGAACAGCATCAGATTTCAAAAATAAGATCACAACAGTACGTATATACGTACAAATATATAAGAAA
Organism: Diabrotica virgifera virgifera; assembly: GCF_917563875.1. NCBI lineage: Eukaryota > Metazoa > Arthropoda > Insecta > Coleoptera > Chrysomelidae > Diabrotica > Diabrotica virgifera. Next base: position 133,570,733 of record NC_065449.1, on the reverse strand, counting down.
TATGGTCCAAGTAGGTAATGAAGCTTAAAATAGGACAAAACCTCGCAATTTTTACAGAATGGATAGATTTGCTTGAAAATTTGAGAATAAGTAGTGGATAGTTTAAGGATCAAAATCTATATAAGGCCGTAAGGCGCTTTTACCATGGGGGTGGTTGCCACCCCATCTCGGGCGTGGACATTTTTTATTTTATTTTGACCGGAAAAGTTGGTAAAAACATTAATTCTAGCAAAAAACGTTCTAAACATTTTTTTGATAAAATTAATAGTTTTCAATTTATTCGCTATCGAGAGAGTTAGTTTTATATCTAAAAAATCAATGTTTTTAATTAGTTTACTGCTAATAATAGTCCTGTCGCCAGGGGGGGTACAACGGCCTTCTTAATTCAGATGGACTTACCCAAGTTTTTTTTATGTATTTTGGCCCGTAGAACACGAATTTTTTGGGTAACAGTTGATCCGGATGTCGATAAGATTGTTATAAACCAAGAAGTTGAGGAATTACATAACAGCGATTTCTCGCAAAACAAAACATTTTTTTGTATTTTTTGGGCCATTCTAACCAAAAAATGTTCCTACAAATTTTTTCGTAGGATGCATAGTTTTCGAGATAAACGCAGTTGAACTTTCAAAAAATCGAAAAATTGCAATTTTTCAACTCGAATAACCTTTGAATAAGAAATAAAATAGCAATTCTGCTTACCGCCTTTAAAAGTTTGAGTCAAATTATATCTGTTTTGGATATTTGCATTGCTAAAAATTTATTTTTTGATTGTTAAAAAAAGCTTTAAACACGTAGTGTTTCCCGTGCCTAATATATGCGTTTTAATGCATGCTACGTAGAAATAGCCCCGCTTGCACTTTTACCTTCTCTACCTACTCGTTCGATTTTAAATGAGAAATCATTGAAAACATCACTCAAGCACTAGGTGTTTATAGCTTTCTTTAACAATAAAACAATAAATTTTTAGCAATACAAATAATTAAAACCGATATAATTTGACTTGAACTTTCAAATGCGGTAAGCAGAATTGCTATTTTATTTTTTAATCAAAAGTTATTCGGGTTCAAAAATTGCAATTTTTCGATTTTTTGAAAGTTCAACCGCGTTTATCTCGAAAACTATGCATCCTACGAAAAAATTTGTAGGAACATTTTTTGGTTAGAATGGCCCAAAAAATACAAAAAAATGTTTTGTTCTGCGAGAAATCGCTGTTATGTGATTCCTCAACTTCTTGGTTTATAACAATCTTATCGACATCCGGATCAACTGTTACCCAAAAAATTCGTGTTCTACAGGTCAAAATACATAAAAAAAACTTGGGTAAGTCCATCTGAATACAGGAGGCCGTTGTACCCCCCCTGGCGACAGGACTATAACTCAAAAAGTGTTCGTTTTATCAAAACAACTTTGCTTAACAAAAATGTACCTTTTGGAAAAGTAAACAAAACCATTTTTTTTCTTTAAGACCAATAAGTAATTGAGCTATACTTTATTATATGTTAGCTCAAATTATTCGTCAAATGCTAAATATTGTGGTTTCAAAATCAAAAGACGGGACAACTGCATTTTTCGAGGATAACTTTTTGAAACTAATTTAAAGTGTTTTAAAATATCTGTCTCTAGAAATAAAAATAGTTGCTAGCTCCAAAATTAAATGACGTATAATAAAAAGAATGTCAGTCCCTATTTTTTTCAACGAAAAAATGATCGGAAACTTCCTCCTACTCACCACCCTAATTAAAATTAGTCATTGACCTTACTTGGTCTTCTTTATTTATGTATAGCTTATTATTTATAGGTTCTAGAGATTTGGCCGGCATATAATGATTAGTTAAAAAAAATGAAGCTAAAATCGAATAACGAATTTTTGTAGTTTGGTAAATAGAATAAAAAGATTAGCATCAGAGATACGAAAAAATATTTAAATATAAAATTGTAGCTTATTTAATTCCCTAGAAAATGGTTTGTAAAATTTTTTTCTGCGGCAAAAATTAAGTGAGCTATTGACAATTAAAACTTGTAATAACATGCAAAAACCACCTTTACCAATCCTTTCAAAGTCACCTCTTTTTGCGACTAAGGATTTCAAAAGAATTTAATATAAATAGTCTTATAGATCTTATAAAAACCTACAGAATTATTTTTTACTAAACTTTCTAGGATAAAAAATAAAAAAAGTTACTGTTAAAAAATCAATATATTTAAAAAAAAAAGGAGAAATCCAATTGGAAGCATAATAATGTAATATGTAAAATATGTATGTAAAATAATAAAAAAAGAATAATGTACTGAAAATGAATGAAGATGAATAATTTCTAAAGACGAACAAAATAAATAAACTAACAAATCATGGGCGCCATGAAAATGATCTTCGATCATTCTCCCAGGTATCTTACACTGCTGATAAATATTAAATAAATTAAATATGTAATAATGAACATAAAGGAATAATAAAAATAAATGATATACAAAATAAGTAAATAATTATTAAAAATAACTACTAGATTTTTGACAATCTCTGAGTTAAGGCTGTTCCTCACGATTCTGAGCATAGCTAAATTCCAATGTAAAAGTTTAAACAAAATAACGCAAAAACTATGACATATTGAGATAATTCTTTTTTTATATGAAAGGTATTAAAAAGTTCTAGTGCACTATTTGCTTATCAATTATTAAATTGTTTAAACAATATGTTTTTTTTAAACCTTTTTGCTTAAAATTAACGTAAAAAAATTAAAATTTAAATACGGCACTAGATAATTTTTCCCACTTTCCGAATCTGTTTTTGTTTCTAACATAAAGTGTAACAGAAAGCAGCTATTTTGTTTAAACTTTTTTAAAAATCTCAAAGTTTTGCTAAAAGGTATCTCTTTCGGCCGTCATTCTGTCCTTGTTGTCGATATCCAGCCCGCGGCCAGCCAGCAGGTAAAGAAACCCTGTCGGTAGGATTATCAATAATGTTATTACAGGTACGAAAACGAATTAGTGCTTATGAATGGACAAAGATTATTTAGACTTTTGACAAAATTTTTATTATAATTTTTATTTCAAAACACCCTCTAAGAAACATTACACAATTCTATATTTATAAATAGTCCAGACAGCCACTGCGCATCCGCTAGCAAAAATATTCTAATTCGGATTTTTTGCACAATCTTACTCAAAAAGGACTCCTTTTAACAAATTTGCATGTTGCCAGGACCAAAAGGTGGTCAAAAATTTTTTAAACGTTTTTTTTTTGTTTTTTTTTCCTAAAATTATTTTTTTTTGCATGGAAAAAGGTTTTTTTAGGTTTCTCGGATCATTCCAAACAGAAAAGGTATTTAGTGACTTTTCTCTAAAAATGATAGTTTTTGACATATAAGCGATTAAAAATTGAAAAATTGCGAAATCGGCCATTTTAACCCTCAAAAACTATGTGAAAAACTGAAAATTTAAATGTTGCCAAGGTAGGTAGATATTCTTTAAACATCGATTGATAAAATCCCGAAGAGTTTTTTGCAATACAATATTCAAAACTCCTTTGTTTTTTAATTGCTAATCAAGCGTGCGCGACACTATTTTCCACCGACAGTATGGTGCAAATGAAAGGAATAAATTCATTATTTCGTAAACCGGCGACTTTAAGGAAAAATCTCGAAACAGGTCGATTTTGTGGCATATATGGTATACTAGTGACGTTATCCGTCTGGGCGTGATGACGTAATCGATGATTTTTTAAAATGAGAATAGGGGTCGTGTGGTAGCTCATTGGAAAGGTTCTTCAATTCTCTATTCAGTAATGTAAACATTTACATAATTATTTATACAGGGTGTCCTTCTACTTTTTTTTGTCAAATAATTTAATTTAATAAAAATTTTTTGGACACCCTGTATAAATAATTATGTAAATGTTTATATTACTGAATAGAGAATTGAAGAACCTTTCAAATGAGCTAGCACACGACCCCTATTCTCATTTAAAAAAATCATCGATTACGTCATCACGTCCAGACGGATGACGTCACTAGTATACCATATATGCCACAATATCATAACTTAAAAATAAAAATCGACCTGTTTCGGCATTTTTCCTTAAAGTCGCCGGTTTACGAAATAACGAATTTATTCCTTTCATTTGCACCATAATGTCGGTAAAATAGTGTCGCGCACGCTTGATTAGCAATTAAAAAACAAAGGCGTTTTGAATATTATATTGCAAAAAACTCTTCGGGATTTCATCAATCAATGTTTAAAGAATATCTACCTACCTTGGCAACATTTAAATTTTCAGTTTTTCACATAGTTTTTGAGGGTTAAAAATGGCCAATTTCGCAATTTTTCAGTTTTTAATCGCTTATATGTCAAAAACTATCATTTTTAGAGAAAAGTCACAATGCCCGGTTGCACCAACAGATCTTTAGCTTAAGTCGAGAATATCATAAAAATTAATCTAATATAATTATAATATATTACAATAAGAATACCATAATATAATAATAGATATAATAGATAATAAGGTAAGAATCTAAAATTATGGTGCAACGTAAGTGATACTCAAGGAGGCCCTATTTATAAGTAGAGCTCAGCTAAGCTGGAGCTTGAGATCTGTTAGTGCAACCAGGCATAAAGACCTTTTCTGTTTGGAATGATCCAAAAAACCTAAAAAAACGTTTTTACATGCAAAAAAAATAATTTTAGGAAAAAGACAAAAAAAAACTTTAAAAAATTTTTGACCATCTTTTGGTCCTGGCAACATGCAAATTTGTTAAAAGGAGTCCTTTTTGAGTAAGATTGTGCAAAAAATCCGAATTAGAATATTTTTCCTAGCGGATGCGCAGTGGCTTTCTGGACTAAAATGTAATTTCATTTTATCGATCTTGCTCATGATGCTACTCAAATTCTTATAATACCTATTACTTGTATAAACTTTTTCATTATATGTATTATCATGTATAATATGATATGCATAATCCGTTTAGAACGTCTTTTGACGTTATCCTATCCCATCTTTCATTCAATTCGGCTGCTCCATTGATCTTCTCTAAGTTCTTTGGATTTGGGGCTCATTGAGTTTCTTATTCTTTTCATCCATGCTCTCTTAGGTATTTCTCTCTTCTGTATTCCTGTAGATGACAATTACTACTTGTGATTGTTTGAAATTACTTGTTTCGGGAGTCTACTGTTTTTCATTCGTTGGACATTTCCGAACCATTTGAGCTGCTTTCGTTGTATGTCATCCATGACTGTACCTTTTATTCTCATACGTGCTCTAATTTCTTCATTTCTTATCCTCTCCCGTTTCGAAATTACGGCACTACAGCCCAAATTGAGCCCTGGCCTCCTTTATTTTTTGCCTCCACCCTTGTCTGTCTGTGGCTGCTCTTCTCCATACACGGACTCCTAAGAAGGCTTGTGCGTCGCTGTTTACTATGTCTTCCCAGCGCTTTCTTGGCTTTCCAACCGGTCTCTTTCCCTGCATTCTAGCATACAGTGCTCTTTTTGGTCGCCTATCTTCTCCCATTCTTATCACATGTCCGGCCCATTGCAATCTTTGTATTCTAATGAAGTCTGACAGGGGTGTTTCCTTATAAAGTTGATAAAGCTCGTTGTTGTATCTACTTCTGAAGATTCCATTTTCTGCGTTATTCTCTTCCGTATTTCTCCATCTTCTGATCCCTCGGCATATATTCAATTTCTACTCCCAGGTATGTAAACTTTTCAACCGTTTCAATGTCATCTTCATGTATAATGTTTTGTGGGATTATATTTCTTCTCGTCCGAGTCATTATTTTTGTTTTTTTTGTGTTAATTTCCAGACCTTAGCGAAGTACTTCTTCTTCTTCTTCTACGGCACTACAGCCCAAATTGAGCCTTGGCCTCCTTTATTTTTTGCCTCCACCCTTGCCTGTCTGTGGCTGCTCTTCTCCATACACGGACTCCTAAAAGGGCTTGTGCGTCGCTGTTTACTGTGTCTTCCCAGCGCTTTCGTGGCTTCCCAACCGGTCTCTTTCCTTGCATTCTAGCATTCAGTGCTCGTTTTGGTAGCCTATCCTCTCCCATTCTTATCACATGTCCGGCCCATTGCAATCTTTGTAATCTAATGAAGTCTGACAGGGACGTTTCCTTATAAAGTTGATAAAGCTCGTTGTTGTATCGACTTCTGAAGATTCCGTTTTCCCTCACAGGTCCTAGTATTCTCCTAAGTACTTTCCTTTCGAATGTGTCGAGTTTGTTTTTGGATGTTTCTTTCAGCACCCAGACTTCACTGCCATAGCATGTTATTGGTCGAATTAAGGTTTTATAGATTCTCATCTTTGTATTTCGGTGGACACTTTTTGACCGAAATATATGGGAGAGGGCAAAATAAGCTCTGTTTGCCTGCGTTATTCTCTTCCTTATTTCTCCATCTTCTGATCCGTCGGCATATATTTCTACTCCCAGGTATGTAAACTTTTCAACCGTTTCAATGTCATCTTCATGTATAATGTTTTCTGGGACTATATTTCTTCTCGTCTGAGTCATTATTTTTGTTTTTTCTGTGTTAATTTCCAGACCTAGCATTTTTGTTTGTGTTTTTAACTCTGCATATGTTTCCTGTGCTCCTGTTGATGTTCTACTCATAATATTAATATCATCAGCATAAGCGGCCAGTTGAACCGTTCGGTTGATCAGTAGATTTCCTCGTCCAGTTTGCATTTGCCTAACCGCATACTCCAGTGCCAGGTTAAACAATGTTGGGGCCAGCCCATCTCCCTGTTTTAGTCCCTGCGAAATGTTAAAAAAGTCTGTCCGGTGGTTTTGTATTCGTACACATGCCTGAGTTTCATCCATTGTGGCTTTAATGAGTCTTATTAACTTGTGTGGTATTGCCAATTCAGCCAATATATAGTATAGTTTGTTCCTTTTGACTGAGTCGTATGCCTGTTTGAAGTCTACAAACACGTTGTGAACATCAATATCGTGTTCCCATGCTTTGCTCAAGATCTGTTTTACTGTGAATATTTGATCCAGTGTCGATCTTCCCCGTCGGAAGCCCGTCTGATACTCTCCAATAATATTTTCTGCTAGTGGTTGGAGCCGCTGGTTTATAATATACGTGAGGACTTTATATGCTGTACATAGTAGAGAGATTCCACGGTAGTTTTTGCACTGGAGTTTGTCTCCTTTTTTATAGATCGGGCATACTATACTTTTCTTCCAGTCGTCGGGTATTTTCTCTTCTTGCCATACGTCTCTGATGAGCGCGTGGATGTGACTTGCTAGGTGGTCGCCACCTACCTTATATAGTTCTGCTGGTATTTCATCAACTCCCGGAGCTTTATTGTTTTTCTGGGCCTTAATGGCTTCGAAAACTTCCTCTATGGTTGGAGCTTCTACTCCATTCTCTTCTACGTAGATCATACCCATTTCATCTTCCATGTCTACTTGAGTTCCAAGTAGTGTCTGAAAATAATGCTTCCAGGTTTCTGTGACTTTCTGTTGGTCACTGATTATTTGCCCACTTTCATCTTTACATAGACTTGTTTGAGGTTTATACCCACTTTTTATCTTTTTTAGGTATTCGTAAGCCCCTCTAATTTCGTTATTTTTGAAATGTTCTTCCATTTTTTCTATTTGTCCATTTTCATAGGCTCTCTTTTTATTTCTACATGTCTTGTCTGCTTTCCGTCTTGCGACTTCAAATAATGTTCGTCTTTCCCGTGTTCTTCTTGTTATGTACATTTTGTGTGCTTCATTTCTTTCCTCGATTGCTTGTCTGCACTCGTCATCAAACCATGCTGCTCTTCTCTCCTTTTTCTTGTTTCCCAGGGTGGACGCTGCTGCTGTCAGTACTGCTGTTTTGATATTAGTCCATTTGCCCTCTATGGAGTGCAGTTCTAGCGTCCTTAACTCATTTGCGACTTCTTGTTCGAACTTCTCTTTACATTCCTGAATCTTCAGTTTTTCCAGGTCCAGTTTGTTTGTTCTTTGTTGTCTTTCGTTTCTTTTGCTGTTAACTCTGCATCTAAATTTGGTTTGTACTAAAAGATGGTCTGATCCACAGCATGCTCCTCGTCGTGTTCTCACATCGGAGATACTACTGGCTGCCCTTTTGTCTATCAGCACATGGTCAATTTGATTGGTTGTGGTTCCATCTGGTGAAATCCATGTCATTTTGTGTATGCCTTTATGTGGGAAGCATGTGGAACTTATAACCATGTTTTTACTGGTGGCAAAATTTATCAAAAACTCCCCATTCTCGCTTGTTTCATTGTGCAGAGAGTGTTTTCCTATTGTGCCATAGAACTGCGGTTCCTTGCCTATTTTAGCATTCATATCACCCATTATAATCTTGATGTCATTTTTTGGCGCATTATCATATACTATCTCCAGCTGTTGGTAAAAGCTTTCCTTTGTATGTTGCTCTTGATCTTCTGTTGGACAGTGAATGTTTATCATTGTTAGGTTGAAGAAGTGGGTGCGAATTCTCAACTTACATATCCTTTCACTGACTGCCTGGAAGTCGATGATTTTTGACTTAAAATCATTATCCACCACAAATGCGACTCCACATTCTTTGCTTCCTTGTTCCTTCCCACTATATAGAATTGTGTGCGTTTTAGTGTCCCTGACACCTTTCCCCAGCCATCTCGTCTCTTGAAGAGCAGTAATCATGATCTTATATCTTTTTAGTTCTTGCAGAAGTGCGGTTTGAGCTCCTGGTCTATTTAGCGTCCTCACATTCCAGTTTCCAAATGCATAGTCCATGTTTCGTAGCTTGAGTCGTTTCCGAAAGTTCCGTCCTGTATTCCGAGGCAAATGTTCAGGTTTCGTAACAGTGTGTTTTTTCCGGGAGTGGGTTGTCAGCCCACTGCCCAACCTTCCTCCTTTATCCGGGCTTAGGACCGGCAGTGGTGACTCCTGAGCTACTCGATTCACCCATTTGTCACCACAGGCGGAGTTAGCGAAGTACTTAGTGTTCGTCTTATTACATCCATTTCCGCGGCTTCTGTCTTTCTTATATTTCTCTCTGTTAATCGCCTCATTTCACAATCGTATAAAAGCATGCTTTTTACCAGTTTCATAGATATTAAATTATATCTTTTCTGTTATTTTCTTGTTCCAGAGAAAGGCATCCTATAGATTATATTTTTTGCTTTTCTTTGTTTTGTACATTGAGGAAATTTATGCCGCTTTCCATTAGTTGGGAACGGGGTATCCATTTATACACATATTAACAATTTTTGTAATCAGTCGAATTAGTTTTTTGGTGCCACATATAAGGAGTTCAGTTCGTCGTCTATTGATTCAATGTAATCCACCTTGCTTAGCAGTTTTCTGTTTCCGTGAGAACATATATTTCATATGTTTTCATTCTGGTGGAATGTAGAGTAACATTATGTTGTTTTATATGCCATTAGATTAGAGTGAAAACTTAGTCTTTTGCTAGCAGTTGCCGCTAGATCATCTATGCCATTTCGTTTCTATGCAATCTGGAACTGCATGCCGGGGTTTGTTTTGGTTGGATCAGAGAGAGCAGCATATGTGCCTCCTGATGAGAGACTAATAAGTTGTAATACCAATCCTTCAACCTCGACTTGAGTCTTTAAACATCCTTGGAAACTGGAACAGCTGGTGGTAGTGGCCTGAGAAGTAGATGGATTGGAAAAATCATTTGAACATGTTGCAACCTGAAATCAAACAAGAAACAAGTATAAAAAAATTGGAAAACTATCAACAGGCCACAAAAGTATAAAAATTTGAATCCACAATAATTATTATTATTTGAGTATCTTCTTACGTTTATCGATCTAGATTCCCCCTCACTCTCAATATCCAGACGAGGTTTCTTTATAATAAATTTGTCCATTTTAAAAAAATAAAAACTGAGCAAATTGTAAATAGTTTATAACTTTTAGAAATAAAACGTTACTACAATGTCTTTGTGGTGTCGCGTCAAGAATACTGAATGAAATTTCTTATCTTTTCAACTAACGAGAAGCACATGTGGAAGTGGAAATACTACAATATCGCCAGAAAACTAAATCCGCAGTCCGCACACCGCACCACTGAAATACTGAAAACAGGACGTCCCGTCGGACCAACGGTTATTAAGCGAATGAATCTGTGGCTGTGGCTAGAAAATAAATCTAGATAGGGCGCTCCTGTTCGGCTCAAGGTCGCTGACCGTCGGCTAGATGAGATGCGTTAGAGAGTTACCCTGAGACAAACCCAAGATTTTAAAATAACTGTAATTTTATGATCTTGTTGCGGTGGGCAGTTGGCTTCTAAGAAGATTAACTATATCTGAGAGAGAGAATGTTTTTTTTTCGCTTCTGTATTTTATATCGTGGTGAAAAATAGAATTGGTAATTTCGATGAAGCGCTTGGGGGGGGGCCGGCCCCTCTGGGCCCCATCCCTGGATACGCCGCTGTGAATAAGCAAAGTTAAATATACAAATGAATAAAAGTTATAGTAATGAAGTTAAGATAAATACCGAACCGATGACCTAAATTAACCGAGCAAATGCAATGAAATAAAGTAACGATGAATTAACCGAACAAATGAAATAAAGCGAATAACAATAAAATATTTGGGAAACAAGCAAGTAATATTACAAAATAAATATCAAACCAATAACGTATAGAAACCTAATTTTCTAGGCTTATTACCTTGTGCACAATGTAACGTACCATATGATCGTAAATAAGTTTGGGAACCTAATACATTAATGAACAAATATATTATATAAAAAAAATACAGGCGGCTAAATCTGAAAAAATATTAATAAACAAAGTGCCTTACTAAAAGTCCGAAATATAAGACACTATAGTTACTCAAATCCACACAAACTTAAATGTTCCCAAACAAATCCAAAAAAGTCTGCTACTGCATCCCAAAATGAACACCTGGGTGGTACGAAACGATACCTCCTCTATGTCCAGGTGTAGAATGAAAATCAGGAGCAGGAACGCCCCAAGTGTTTCCCAAATGACATACTCCCAGAGTGACTTGACTGGAGCCGGAATAGGTTCCTCTCAGGTGGATGAGGGTCTAGGACTTCCCATGTTGTAGTGTGTTTTTTCCCAAAAGGCTAAAACAAATATTTCCCAGTCTTAGTTTCAATGTGAAAGTCTAGGAAAAAGTCAAAGGAGAAAAAAGAGAAACTAAGGAGTGGTTTTTAGTATAGATTGTAATGTAAAAAAGGGCCATTAACATAGAAGAAAAACATTCATTATTGGATAGTACATGACCAAAATTTGACCTTCAGAGCGAAATATGTGACAATTTCAAATTACAGTAACGAATAAATATGATTTCTTTAAAATAATTATAGGATACTTATTAGATGTTGCAATAAAATATACAGATATCAAAGATACCTACAGATAAATAGCTTAAAAGTTAAGGTTAGGATTTTCTCTGAATGAGTATTACTTAAAGATATTGAAATAATTAAAAGATACCTACTAAATTCACTCAATAAATTTACTAGGAAAATTGAATTGGAAGAAATATTTTATAAAATGTAAAAATAATGTAACATGCAATGTCATTAACCTCGTGATGTCAAAAAAATATGTATCTATTTACCGGACCTCTCAGTTCTTCATTACTGTTTTCCTCTATAAAACACTGGGTGGATTCTAGGAAAACACTGTGAACACCATGTACATCCTAGGGAACTTTATTTCCCAATAAAGGCTTAGTACTTACGAGAAAGATTCCGCCATTTGGGTACTGTGACCGATCTATTCCGGGCTCACAAATCAAGTGGTCAGTGAACTCAAGTGAACTTGACGTCTCCCACTAGGAAATGTCAAATTTATCTCAGAACGCGAAGTATGTTGACCACCAGAGGGCCGCTGCCAATCCAACAAATCCAAAAGATAGTTTTAAATTGGTTTAATGGTGACGTATTGAAAATAAATAATTTTCTTAGAATATAAGAGAAAATAATATTTCTAAATGGAGAATTACCAGAAAATTAGAGAAATTTAATTAAGAGATCGAGAGAAAATAATTATAAAAAATAATTAAAGCGCTAAAAATGATATTATAACGGGTGGACCGTTACAATCCCCTTCTACTCGGGAAAACAAATTTTTATCAAAAAATTTTTTTTTTCTAAACTTCAAAATATTAACAACTAAATTTACAATAGTCTAACAATCCACGTTGATTCGCAAGATTACTACTAAGCATAAACTAAGGTTCAAGGAAAAATAAATAAATATATGACTCACTCATACTAAAATGTTACTATGTTACTCCCTACTACCAAATATTGACATAATATTGCTTAAAAGTCAAAACAAAACTAAATATTGTACTAAAGTTCATAATAATAACTAAGTGTCGAATTGGGCACCAAAACCAAAATTGAACTATTCATGGACATCAGATTTATAAAGGGTATATCCAAGGACGGAACAACCAGGAAAAGGTGTGAGCCAATTCGCACAATATCACAAGTAAATGTAACAAAGTGAATAAAAAAAAATCAGTAACTAAATAAGTAAAGAATTGAACACTTAATCCAAAATTGAACTAACAATGGACACCAGATTCATAGTAGTATATCCAGAGAAGAACAATCAGGAAGATTTATGGAACAATTCTCACAAATGCCAAATAATACCAATACTGAACATACCAAAGGAATCCAAAAGTCAATAACCAAAATAGATGTGACATCGGACACTTAATCCAAAGTCGGACTATCAGTCGACACCAGATTCATAATAGCATATCCAAAGAAGAACGACCAGGAAGATTTATGGACCAATTCACACCAATACTAAACCACATAAACAAATCAGGTCTACGTACACTTACACCCACATCCGGTAATACGAACCTATCCAACCAAATACACAAAATAAATGAAGAATCGGACACTTATCCAGAATCGGACTATCAATGGACACCAGATTTATATAAAAGCATATCCAAAGAAGAACGATCAGGCAAATTTATGGACCAATTCTTACTAATACTAAATAAACTAAATTATTGGATCCAATGGTAACTAATACTGAACAAAATAAATAAATTAGGTCTACATACACCCTCATCCGGTAATATGAACCTATCCAAACTAAGTAAGTAATCAAAATAAGTCAGAATAATATTAATAACAGACTAAGTAACAGAGATGTAACCAAACTAAATCAAAGGTAAGATAAATACCTAAAGTGTATTGACTCAAATATTATAGAAACTACATAAACTTAATTCATGCTGGTATTCGCGAACTATAGCATGTTGCTACAACAGATGTATGAGAATAACCAGACACAGATAAAGTACCAACTAATTATGTAAGAAATAAGTAAGAAAACAGAATGAATGGTGAACTTACAAGTTCTATGACACCATGATAAGTGATAGGAAAAAAAATATGATAAGTGATAGGAAAAAAATTGATGAGAACGAGCAACCAATTTTAAATAAAACTACAGATTCATGCGTTCTCACATAAGTACATAGATTTATTCAGGAAATATTCCAGAATCTAAGTAACAGAACTAATGCCTACGGAAAGAAGTGGGAAGATACTCACAAGAACAACTCATTTATACAAACACCTCAAACACTAAATTAACGGAACTACTATGTATAGGGATGGTCTAAGCATTGATCGATAAATACGTGCACACTAGGATATTCATCCATCAACATACTATGAAGTAAGAGATATAATACAAATTAAATAAACCTCCCTATCAAATTGTAACAAAAACTGGAATAAGTGGACTAATTACATAAGAATGGTTAGGACCTGCTGCAGACATTTCCTGACAAGAAATGTTATGATGGATAAACATCTGCCTACTCTGCCATGAAGACATAAATTACGAAATCGATAGCAATGGCCAATTGCTGAATCTCGAACCCACGCATTCACTCATTAGCATTGACAGAGTAATGACAGACTAGTCCACAGGAAGAAATCAATAAATACATCATCCATACATACATACATACATCATCTATACATACATACATCCTCTATACATACATAGATTGTCCATACATACATACATCCTACATACATCCATACTTAAAGACTTAAGAATCCGTACATACGTCAAACTTCCAAACTAATTCCAGAATCATACTTCGTAGGGCATAAAGATATAAATTATTACAAAGTACTTAAGATATCTGTGACAAATGTTGATAAAGCAAACTAATATCAAATTAAGAACCACAACATCTTTCCAATATGGCAAATCCAATAACAAGATAATAAAAATAATAATAGTAAATAATCAAATATTCAAAATATAACACATAAACTGAGATATGGTAGTGTACATTATAATAAGTTCCATAGTTCCATACCAAATATCAATATTAAACCAACATACTTGTCTGAGCCTACATATTCAAAAGTGCACCATTAATAATACAACAAAATGATAAGCTCATACATCAGAGTAGGGGAGAGTTGGACAAAACCGGGTACCACTCCAAAAACCGTCTGTATCTTTTGCTATGTGAGAGTAGCAAATGTTTGCTGCAGATTGAAATATTCTCAAATGACTTAAGTTATTGATATACCAATATCAATTTTTAAAAATATTCTTAGATTTTTAATTTTTTTTATTTTAATGAAAATATTGCAAAATACCCGGTTTTGTCCAACCGGTATGATAAAACTGGGTAGTAACTTAATTACCATGTAAAAAGACTAATGGGCAGAAAATAAAATATTTATTAAAAGTATGTGAAAAAAATCGAAAATCTATGAACAGAAGTCACAAATAAAAACTTCATCTACATCATCATAGGCACTACAGGCGTCATAAGCCCATTTGGTGCAAGACACACATTTTATCCAGCCTTCTTTCGCATTATAATTTGAAAATAGTTAATTGTAATATAGACACGCATCGTCATTATTATCTTCTTCCTCCAAACTCTCCAAAATTTTGTTTTTGGTGCAGCCCTTTTTACCACGTTTTTTCTTTTTTTTTTGTCCAGTTCATTTAGTTTTAATTTTTTTACGACTGGAGATTTTTTTTAATTGTTCCAACTAACTTTCTTATTAGCTTCTTCAACAGAAGAAGCCACATGTTGTAGTTAACTAAAAGCAAAAAAACCACTGCAGAAACTGGAAGTAACAACAGGTCTGATAAAATCGGGTACCCGGTTTTGTCGATTTTCGGACTACCCGGTTTTGTCAAACTCGTAAACAAGACATTAAATGTTTTTTAAATTTTTAAGTTATGAAATAATATTCAAAATTTTTGGCCAAATTAAAGGCAATATACTAGGTTACATGTAATAAATTTTGAAATGGCCATTAATTATTCATTAGAGGAGAAAACAGCTATTCGCGGTGTGCAAGTACTTGGAAGGGATACGCGAAACGGTCGTGCGCGAATAGCGGAGAAGTATTGCAACTTTCTTAAATAATTCATATTGTCAACTGAAATTGTCAAATTGACGTACATTTCATACCTATTGTCATTTAAGAAGAAAAATTATATATTGCTTCACAATATTGATATGATATGCAATTATTATATAAAGGTAAATTTAATTAATTGTATTTTGCTTGCAGTACTGCATTTTAATAACTAATTTTATTTACTACATACAATTGTTTACGTTTGAATAACACAATTTAAATCTTATTTTTTCTTATTATTTTTTTTGGACTATGGCCTTGACAATTATCCAGTAACCAGGACCATATGATTGGCCAATATAATTAAATGTGCGAATAAAAGTTCAGAGCGTAGAAATAGGTGTCGCTTTTCCGAACTTGCACGGTCCCAATAAACTTACCTTAAAAATCGAGTTTCCTGCATAAAATAACAGGTGAGGTCTTACTGCTCCGGCACATATGACTCAAATGAGGTAGAAATGAATACACGCGACTGTTGGTGGTAAAGGGACATTAATTTTAACATTGTCTAATAGATAGCAGCAGACAGTTAGAATAATTAAGGGGTACCCGGTTTTATCAACCTACCCGGTTTTGTCCAACTCTCCCCTACTACATAATAGTTAAATTAGTAAGTAATAAATTAAAAGTCATCAACAACAAAGCCAAAAGATGGAGTCGATGAAATGTAGGTACCTGCACTACTTGATGATTAAAACATTAGATTAAAATATAGTACTTAATAAAATTGAGCTAAACACACACCGAAGAAGATATTGGCTCAAACAACACTGTTAAGTCAATCCTTTTCTGAGTATTGTTCTAAAACTTAATAGACAAATAGGGACTATTATTAATGATTCTTAGCTAACAAAGAATTCATATTTAAATCTCAACCTAAAGTATCTGATTTCTATAAGCATTATATTATGGTACCCACTATGATATAATATTATTATCAACATTAACAAAATAGAAGATGAGATGGATAATGGAACTACTTTACTATCCCAATTGTGATTATGTTAACACTACCAATAAAAGAAAATAAATTTTGGATGAACATCTGTAATCATCCGAACCATGTGAATTCAACGTATCATGTATAGAAACTAATATCTGGACTGATATTGCTTTGTGGTGTGTGCCTGTCTTCCCAAACAACCCAAATATCAAAAATACCAAATATAAAATATAATCTAAAGTTTGTACGACAAATATATATTACTTATGGAGACAATATTAGCGACACACCAACAAATCAAAAATGCCAGCAAAATATATAAATAATCAAATCAATAAAGTAAATAAAGTACCTAAATACTGAAAATAATTTCTAGTTAGGTGTAAAATATAACCAAACTAGAAAAAAAATATATGCATATAGTCAAAGATAAATTGTATGTGCAAACATACTACCATTGGTAGAAGGAATAAAATTTATACTAATAGAACATAATGTCAGTTATGTATACTCAGTTTAAATACACAAATAAGTTTCCAATAAAAATACAAACTACAATATGAGCTGTACCACTAAAACTAAAAATGAGGTATAGAGAATAAACTAACCAAAACCAAAAGCAGTATAAGTCTACCTGTATAGTATTAATTAAAATTAAAGACAAAAACAAATCAGAAATAACATGTATACAAAGATATCAAAAAGGTAATAATACAGAAAATTCAGATAAAAGAAAAATGAACTAAAAGAACTACTGTCTCAGAACCATAAACGGTTGGCATCACGCATTGGGCAGCCAATGTAACAAATAAAAGAAAACTTCTGTTGGAGTGAAAGTAAAAAGAAAGATATACTCCACCAGAAGTAAGGAAAAAGAAAGTTATTACTAAATAGATATCAAACCAATAACGTATAGAAACCTAATTTTCTAGGCTTATTACCTTGTGCACAATGTAACGTACCATATGATCGTAAATAAGTTTGGGAACCTAATACATTAATAAACAAATATGTTATATAAAAAAATACAGGCAGCTAAATCTGAAAAAATATTAATAAACATAGTGCATTACCAAAAGTCCGAAATATAAAACACTATAGTTACTCAAATCCACACAAACTTAAATGTTCCCAAACAAATCCAAATGACTCCTAAAAAGTCCGCTACTGCATCCCAAAATGAACACCTGGGTGGTACGAAACGATACCTCCTATATGTCCAGGTGTAGAATGAAAATCAGGAGCAGGAACGCCCCAAGTGTTTCCCAAATGACATACTCCCAGAGTGACTTGACTGGAGCCGGAATAGGTTCCTCTCAGGTGGATGAGGGTCTAGGACTTCCCATGTTGTAGTGTATTTTTTCCCAAAAGGCTAAAACAAATATTTCCCAGTCTTAGTTTCAATGTGAAAGTCTAGGAAAAAGTCAAAGGAGAAAAAAGAGAAACTAAGGAGTGGTTTTTAGTATAGATTGTAATGTAAAAAAGGGCCATTAACATAGAAGAAAAACATTCATTATTTGATAGTACATGACCAAAATGTGACCTTCAGAGCGAAATATGTGACAATTTCAAATTACAGTAACGAATAAATATGATTTCTTTAAAATAATTATAGGATACTTATTAGATGTTGCAATAAAATATACAGATATCAAAGATACCTACAGATAAATAGCTTAAAAGTTAAGGTTAGGATTTTCTCTGAATGAGTATTACTTAAAGATATTGAAATAATTAAAAGATACCTACTAAATTCACTGAATAAATTTACTAGGAAAATTGAATTGGAAGAAATACTTTATAAAATGTAAAAATAATGTAACATGCAATGTCATTAACCTCGTGATGTCAAAAAAAATATGTATCTATTATCTATTTAGTCCTGTCGCCAGGGGGGGTACAACGGCCTCGTTAATTCAGATGGACTTACCCAAGTTTTTTTTATGTATTTTGACCCGTAGAACACGAATTTTTTGGGTAACAGTTGATCCGGATGTCGATAAGATTGTTATAGACCAAGAACTTGAGGAATCAAATAACAGCGATTTTTGGCAAAACAAAACAATATTTTGTATTTTTTGGGTCATTTTAAGCAAAAAATATTTCTACAAGTTTTTTAGTAGGATGCACAGTTTTCGAGATAAACGCGGTTGAACTTTCAAAAAATCGAAAAACTGCAATTTTTAAACCCGAATAACTTTTGATTAAAAAATAAAATAGCAATTCTGCTTAGCGCCTTTGAAAGTTCAAGTCAAATTATGTCGGTTTTGATTATTTGCATTGCTAAAAATTTATTGTGTTATTGTTAAACAAAGCTGCAAACAACTAGTGCGTGAGTGATGTTTCTATGATTTCTCATTTAAAATCGAACGAGTAGGTAGAATAGGTACTAGTGCAATCAAGACTATTTCTACGTTACATGCGTTAAAACGCATGTAAAAGCACGGGAAACCCTACGTGTTTATAGCTTTGTTAAACAATAAAAAAATAAATATTTACCGATGCAAATAATCAAAACCGATATAATTTGACTTAAACTTTCAAATGCGGTAAGCAGACTTGCTATTTTATTTCTTAATCAAAAGTTATTCGGGTTCAAAAATTGCAATTTTTCGATTTTTTTAAAGTTCAACCGCGTTTATCTCGAAAACTGTGCATCCTACGAAAAAACTTGTAGAAATATTTTTTACTTAAAATGGCCCAAAAAATACAAAATATTGTTTTGTTTTGCCAAAAATCGCTGTTATTTGATTCCTCAAGTTCTTGGTCTATAACAATCTTATCGACATCCGGATCAACTGTTACCCAAAAAATTCGTGTTCTACGGGTCAAAATACATAAAAAAAACTTGAGTAAGTCCATCTGAATTAACGAGGCCGTTGTACCCCCCCTGGCGACAGGACTAATTTACCAGTTCTTCATTACTGTTTTCCTCTATAAAACACTGGGTGGGGTGGATTCTGGGAAAACACTGTGACCCCCACTCCCTCATCTATGACTGTGACTGTGATGTGAACATAGAAAAAAGAGGAGCGGCTTAAGATACAGTGCGGCTCCCTACTTTGCGCATGCGTCAAAATATTTACAACGTTGTCATGTTGTTTACACATTGACATCGCCGGGAAATTCAAAATGCTCGCTCTTTGTAAGGAATCTTTTATTTTGACAAATGACATAATATTTTTGTAATGTAAATATAAAAATAACCTATAAAAATAAAATTCTATTTTGTTTTACCCGTTTTACCCTTAGACTAGTTGTCTAAGGTTTTACCTGTACTTGTAAAAGGGTATTAAGAAAATATAAGATCATTGAAAAAACGTTGAATTTAATTATTTTGTCAGTTAAAGAACAACATAACCATCATACAATATGGAAGTGCTCAGAAGTGCTATTTTAGGTTTAGAAGTTTTTAAATACTTTTGCATATTATGGGTATATAAAATGACACCATTGCAGAATCTTCAGTCAGACAGTAGTTGAAGTGCTGTATAATCAATCACAAATTGCCTCAAGAATTGTTATAGAAAGAATATTTGGTATTTTATGCAGAAAAGATTCCCCATATTAGTATGTGAAATGAGATGCAAGTTACCTTTTGTTTGAAGAATAATATCAGCTTGTATACTTTTACATAATATTGCAGTTGTTAATAGAGAAAACATTGAAATACTGGAAAAGGAGGATGCTGTTATTTAATCGAACAAGCTATGGCAGTACCTATATTTTCAACCAGGAGCAAATCTAGTGTAACTAAATGTTGTGTGTGTGTGTTTGTTTTAAAAGATTATTCTCCATTTAACTCAAGCCTAAATGGTTCCCCCATAACAATTTCATGTTCTTGGTAGATTCGATATTCAATATTCGATAAATAGACTATTGATTATGTATTTTAGAAAGGAACTACAACGTTAACGGGGTTTTATTGTTTCATATAGTCAATGGACTTTTAAATATGAAAAACCCGCGGAGTGCTACCATTTAAAGGGGTGAATTAATCCCTAGGCACAGGACGAATTAGGGTGAGTTCTATGCACTTTTGGTACAAACACATCTGCAGGAAAATTGTTCCAGGTTAAATTTACTATCGAAACATTACATTTTAAAGTTAAATATTTTTTTTTACAAAAATATATTCAAAAGAAAAGCAAGAAAAAAAACTTCAATCCTTACTCTTTAAAATGACATTTAGTAGAAGTCTCTATGATTTATGATTTCCAAAATATGATTTTTCAAAGTTCGCCACTCAGAGCGATTTTGGCCCATTTTCCTTGTTACTTCTCAAACATTGTTCTGTAACTTTTTTCTACGTAGCTTTAGGTATATGCAATGTTACATTTAATAGGAAAAATGGTCAATTACCTTTAAAAAGTTTTATACTTTTAATGATTTTTGATATAGTTTACGATTATTTTTAAATTTCTCATTATAACTTTTTTTATTGTATATGTAGGTATATAATTGGTAGGTATATTATTGTCTAATAAAAAAGAAAGCTTATTTTATTTACTTTAAAATGATGTATCGTAAAAAATTCTGGGACTATTTTTAAACAAGATTGGAACCCTATGGAAAACTTTTTTATTATTAACTTTATGAAAAAAAAAATTATGATATAATATGCAATCATATTTTTCTAATTGAAAAAAATAAAAAAAATTTAAAATTTTTCTCAAATTACGGATACTCTTGGATATCCTACGGATATCGTGTTTAAAAATTGTCCTAGAATTTTTTGCAATACACCATTTTAAAGTAAAGAAAATAAGCTTTTTTATTCCACAATGTATATACTTAAACATACAAGAAAAAAAGTCATAATGAGAAATTTGAAAAAGCATAACTTCCTTAGAAAGAGCTGTATAAATAACCTTATACAATAGACTATTTTAAAGGTAATTAATTTCTCTTTCAACTATATTGCATACATAGAAATGCGCACGAAATAGTTACAGAACAATGTTTGCGAAATAATGGGGAAAATTGCCCAAAAATGCTGTGAGCGGCAAACTTAGAAAAATCCTATTTCGGAAACTATAAATCTTAGAGAATTTTACCAAACTTCATTTTAAAGAGGAAGGATGGAAGTTATTTTTCGCTAAAGCAATGCCTATACCTATATTCCTGTGGAAAATAGTTATGGGGCTAAAAACAAAATTGCTTTCTTTCGTGTTTTTTTCTTGCTTTTATTTTGAATATATTTTTGTAAAAAAAATATTTTTGACTTTAAAATGTGATGTTTGGATAGTAAATTTAACCTGGAATGATTTTCCTGTAGATGTGTTTATATCAAAAGTGCATAGAACTCACCCTAATTCGCCCTGTGACTAGGGACTAATTCACCCCTTTCTCAAAAACTCACTCATTTCAATGGCAGCACTCCATGGTTTTTTCTAATTTAGAGACAGATATGAGACAATAAAATCCCGTTAACGTTGTAGTTCCTTTTAGTTCTCTTATTTTGAACATAATCAATAGCCTAAAAGGTTTATTCCAAGAATAAACTTTTACGAATATTCTAAGTAACTACATACATGAATGTGCTCAGTATATTTGGTCCGAGAATATTTTTCGAAGTATATGCAAAAAACATGAAATTTAGAATGTTTTTATAGTACATGCTATGCTTCTACTACACACATACTAAAAAGAATATATTCCGACGAATGTTGGTAGTGTATGCTTCGAACATGAAAGGAAAATCATTGTTATGTAGTATAATGTTGATAATTTTATTTTTATTGGACTGCAGTTTGTTAATAAATTTATAAATAAATAGGTATATTATATTGGTGACTGATTTGATTTTAAGTATTTTATTATTAGCAATTTATAAATACATGATATTGGTGTTTGATTTTGAGTATCCTTTAAAATTTATTTTATATCTCATTCTGTTAAAAGGCCTTCCACAACTAGCAAAAATGTATGAACAAGGAAATTATTTTAAAGGACAAAAATAATAATAGAAAAATTAGCTTTATGGTGTTGTTTTTATTAATTTTTTTGACAGTATGTTTAAATAAACAAATGCTGATGACATGAAAATAAAGTGTAATACATACTTTTGGCTCAAAACTTTATAGATTATAGGACTTATGTCCCCGTTAAACCTCGGTTAGCTAATCGGGACAGAAAAGTACCTCTTTGGGCCTCTTGCGTTGTAATATCATGTATAATCATAATATCATCATCATTGGCTCCGCAACCCATGGTGGGTCTTGACCTGTTCCAGAATCAGCTTCCTATCCCTCACCTTGGTTTTCCAATTTCGCACTCCTAATCATAATAATAAGTACAATTGTGTTTATGTCTATGTTATGCATACATTTCTGTCCTGATTAAACCCCGGTTAGCTAATGACGGTTTAACCGGGACATAAAGTACCACCGGCCCTATATCTAAATAATAAAGGATTAAAATTCCAAAAACCTTTGTTTTATTGTATTAACCTGTTTATATTGTTAATGCCATACGTATATTATGTTATATCTGTTGAATTGAACTGTACTTTTTAATCCAGAATTTTAACAAATCCTAAACTTTTCCACAATTTCACAAGCATATTTGTGCATTCAAATTAATTGAAATTACATCTTATATATCTATACCTACTAAAAATATTTATTTCTACACAAAAATGTCTAAATTAATAATTATAAAGAATGTCTATGTGATTCTTGTAATTAACAGTTTAAAATTATTTACAAATTATATTTATAGCTTCAATAAATGTCCTTGTTTCTTATTGATTTGGGTCAAACCATGCATAATCTGTATCTGAGAATAAACTTTTATTTAGGAATCCTTTTTAATGAATAAAACAGGACATACATAACCAACTTAGATCCAAATATCCAAAATATAAAAATAAATCCAATATCCAATAATCCGATCAAAGATGTGACTGATAAATAGAAAATACAATTGAAGTTAGACGCGTTTCTTGTTTCTCAACGTAATTTGTCCTTCAAACTATCTCGGAAACGGCAACGTTGGAGTTGAGGACACGCACGCGCAAATTAGGGAGCCGCACTGTATCTTTAGCCGCTCCTAGAAAAAAGTTGTTGTTGTTGTGTGATTTGGTAGAATGCGATCTTACCCCTCTTTCCCTTCAAAAAATATGTCACGTATTTCAGCACCTGTTTAATAGGGCTTTTCATTCACAGTCATTTGTTTCGAGCTTCTGTCATGTGTCACATAATATTAATATATCTACGACATACGTTATTGGTATATACAATAATACAAACCAAAGACGTATGACGTAAGACTACAGTAAATCTAACATCGTGCCCAACCAATCACAGCAAACGAATGATAGTGACACAGAACAGAAAGTAGTAGAATGACTAGGTTTTCTGTGATTGGTCGGTGGGTCTGTCTTTAATTTAAAATTTGGCGGGTTTTATATTTATTAAAATTCATTTTTTGGATAATAATTGTATATGTATTGTAGCAAAACAATGAGTCACCGGCCGCCAGGCGTAAGCCGAGAAAAGTCTAGATCGAAGCACGCTATACGTGGAACCGATGCGCGGTTGTTGGAAGGTCACACGATAGTCGGAGAGCTGGCTTAGCCCGGAATGATCGAGAATAACGACTAGGATATATAAGGCATAATTTTTGTGAATAGAGTTTAGTCTTAAGCTAAAGTTTGTAAAGTAAACTTGTATAAATAAATAATAAAGTCGTATATAAATACACGAACCGCTAGTTTTATTGTAATTAGAAGTAATTACAATAGTCACGTTACAGTTGGTGTCGGTGTTCGGTTAACTTAGTGCGATATAAATAAGTGAATTACAGAGAGACTTTAAAAGACTTTTGAACATTATTCGTCGGGAATAACCGGAGTGCGTTAATTGTTCGGTATTCGGAAAGACTTTAAAAGACTTTTGGACTTTATTCGTCGGGAATAGTTAAAGTGCGTTGATTGTTCGGTATTCGGAAAGACTGTTAAAAGACATTTTGGAAAGTACGTGTGTGCCGACCAAAGATGTTGCTACAAGAACTTACAGTAAAACAGCTCCGTGAACAGCTAGAGGAACGGGATCTGGACAGCAGTGGGCTCAAGATAGTCCTACAAGCACGACTCGAGGATGTCCTCACGAAGAACGGAGAAGACCCAAAGACGTTCCACTTCCAGTCAGCAGAACAAGTAATCTTATCGAAATTAAAAACTGTTTCTGAAACGATCGATGAAACTTCTAGAAGAAGCGACGAGAAACTTGAAGAAGTTAGTAGACAGAACAACGAGAAATTTGAAAGTGTTTCTCAAAAGATCGATGAAACTTCTAGAAGAAGCGACGAGAAACTTGAAGAAGTTAGTAGACAGAACAACGAGAAATTTGAAAGTGTTTCTCAAAAGATCGATGAAACTTCTAGAAGAAGCGACGAGAAACTTGAAGAAGTTAGTAGACAGAACAACGAGAAATTTGAAAGTGTTTCTCAAAAGATCGATGAAACTTCTAGAAAAAGCGACGAGAAATTTGAAAGTGTTTCTCAAGTAATTAAAGACGTTTGTAGACAGAATGACGAGAAATTTGAAGAAGTTTCTAGAACATTCGATAAGATGCAGAAAAGTGTAGAGACCGTAGAAGAAAAGATCAAACAACTAGAGAGCATGATAACCGATACAAAAGTACAACCATCAGTTAATGCAGCAGCGTTAGATCCGGTAGTGAAAGATGAACTACCGAGAGACGAAACGTCGCATAATATGAGATTCAAATTACCACCATTCGATGGAAAGTCCTCTTGGTCCATATATCTTAGACAATTTGAAGCTATTGCGACCGCCAATCATTGGACCGAACAGGAAAAGGCTGTTTCCTTGACTGCTGCTTTGCGAGGTGATGCTGCAGATATATTAAGATCAATTCCTAAGGGTCAAGAAAATTGTTACCAGACCTTGTTCATTCGTCTAGAAAAACGCTATGGAGATGCCCATCTACAACAAGTATACAAAGCACAACTGCGAAGTAGAAGTCAACGAGCAAGTGAGAATCTGCAAGAATTTGAAGCAGATGTGGCTCGTGTGGTGCGGTTGGCTTATCCAGAGGTGCCAGACAGCGTTTTAGAAGAAATTGCGGTAGATACCTTCGTCAATGGGCTGAAAGATAATGAACTACAGAAAGCTTTACGACTAGCAAGGCCGAAAGTTTTAGATGAAGCACTTGCTATTGCATTGGAACACGAAACGGCTAGTCAAACTTCACGAGGCCATAGAATAAGAACCATTGAAGAAAGTGACGAACACAACGATGAACGTCTGGAAGAAATGATACGGAGAGTATTAAGTAATCAGATGCCAAAGAGACGCGAGCCTAGATGTTGGAATTGTGGAGACGTAGGCCACATTCGTCGTAATTGTAAGAAGATCGTACAGCCGTCGGAAAACTAGAGCGGGTCGACACCAAGGGGCAACTGCCGACCTCGAGAACTAGAGCCCCCATAGTAACTGTCAACCTTACGTCCTCCGGTGGAATCCACAACTTATACATCGAAGGTCGTATCAGTAATAGATGTAGATCATTTTTGGTGGATACAGGTGCAACGAGAACTATCGCACGTCCAGATGTAATACGAGACCATAATAAATTATCACCTGCAACAGTAAAGCTTAGAACAGCGACTGGTGAGCTAATTAATACATATGGCGAGGCTAATATGTCAGTATCCATTGGCCAGACCACAGTTGAACATCAAGTATTAATTGCCGAGATCTCCGACGAATTCATATTGGGGATGGACGTACTAAGGAAAGTGGGGGCAATATTGGATGTTCAAAATGGAGTTC
This sequence comes from Diabrotica virgifera virgifera, assembly GCF_917563875.1. Classification (NCBI taxonomy): domain Eukaryota; kingdom Metazoa; phylum Arthropoda; class Insecta; order Coleoptera; family Chrysomelidae; genus Diabrotica; species Diabrotica virgifera. The sequence continues at coordinate 133,544,599 of NC_065449.1, read as the reverse complement.
TCAAGATCAATGGTGAAGAGTTGCCCTTTCACGACGACAAAGAAGATGTCATCCGCTTACTTACTACATGCGACGTAACCATACCCGGTAATAGTGAGAAAATTCTGATGACCATGCTTGATGGACACTGCCGAGAGGGAAGTTTAAGGATGGTCGAAGATGTGGATAATGTCGAGTTCCTAACGGCGAAAACTTTGGTAAAAGTTCGAGATGTGATCCCTGTAAGAGTTATGAATTTAAGGGAAACTGCTATCAAGTTAAGTAGAGGAGCTTTGATCGGGCAGTGTGTTCCCGTGGCTTCAATTTGCTCTGTGAATACCAATGAGAAATCATCGAAGGCGAAGTATCCAAAGGAGCTTGTTGAGATGATCATTGAAAGATGCCAAGATCTTGATCATGAACGAACGGAAAAAGTGACATCTATGCTGATAGAGTATCAAGATGTTTTTGCTATTGACACGAAGGATAAGGGAAAAACAAGCATAGTAACGCATAAAATAAATACCGGAGACGCTCAGCCAATCAGACAACGGCCTAGACGACTTCCATTTGCAAAAAGAGATGAAGCCGAAGAGATTATCAAGGATATGGACAAACAAGGGGTAATTGAACCATCGAACAGTCCATGGACATCACCAGTAGTTCTGGTAAAGAAGAAAGATGGTTCAACGCGTTTTTGTATCGACTACCGCCAGCTCAATGCGGTAACAAAAAAAGATAGTTATCCTTTGCCCAGAATAGACGATACATTGGACACTCTCTCCGGTTCTCGTTGGTTTTCCACACTCGATTTAAAAAGTGGATATTGGCAAGTAGACATGGAGCCAGCCGATCGGGAGAAAACCGCATTTTCGATAGGATCAGGGCTTTGGCAGTTTACGGCTATGCCGTTTGGTTTATGTAATGCCCCTGCCACATTTGAAAGATTAATGGAGGCAGTTTTAAGAGGTCTAACATGGAAAACATGCCTGGTTTACTTGGATGATGTAATTGTGGTTGGAAGGTCCTTTGATGAACATGCCAAGAATCTAATAGAAGTCTTTCAACGATTGAGGGCAGCGAACTTGAAGTTAAGTCCGAAGAAATGTCACATGTTTCGACGAGAAGTTAAGTATTTGGGACATATTGTATCGAGTAATGGTGTAACAGCTGATCCTGAAAAGATTGAAGCAATTAAAGATTGGCCAGTACCAAAAGATAAACATGAAATTAGAAGTTTCCTTGGCCTATGTACATATTACCGACGATTTGTCAAAGGATTTGCCAATATCTCCAAGCCCCTAACAAAGTTGACGGAGGAGGGCAAAGAATATACATGGAGTGAGGAGTGTCAAAAAGCTTTCGAACAACTACAAAGGGCTCTGATCAGTGCACCGATATTAAGCTACCCGGGACAGGCAGGAAAATTTGTTTTGGATACCGATGCTAGCAACAGTGCCATAGGAGCTGTTCTCTCACAAATCCAGGATGGACAGGAAAAAGTCATCGCTTATTTCAGCAAAGTCCTGTCGAAACCAGAAAGAAACTATTGCGTTACCAGAAGAGAACTGCTGGGTGTAGTGAAGGCTTGCGAACATTTCCATAAATACTTGTACGGCAGAAAGTTCCTTCTTCGAACAGATCACGCTGCTCTAAAATGGCTCATACAATTCCGTAATCCAGAGGGCCAGATGGCAAGATGGTTAGAATGACTGCAAGAATATGATTATGAGATAGAACACAGGGCCGGAAGAGTTCATTCAAATGCTGATGCCCTTTCGAGACGACCATGCAGTGCAAATTGTAATCACTGTGCCAAATTAGAGGAACAATTTTGCCCCGTGAGACGAACCACCGTAGTTAATGAGCAATGGCAGCCCCAACAGTTACAAAACGCCCAAGAATCTAAGCTGCAGTTGATTGTACCTAAAAGTAAAGTGTCAGAAGTATTGCGTCAGTTGCATGACGGTACATCAGGTGGACACTTTGGTATTACGAAGACTCTGCAAAAGGTTCGAGAACGGTTCTATTGGGTGAACTGTAAAGATGATGTAAGAAGATGGTGCCGGAAATGTGAACTGTGTGCATCCGGTAATGGTCCAGTTGGTAAAAAGAGAGCACCCATGAGACAGTACAATGTTGGAAGTCCTATGGAAAGAGTAGCAATCGACATTGCAGGTCCATTTCCAGAAACCGATGCTGGAAATAAATACATTCTGGTAGCCATGGACTATTTTACGAAATGGACCGAGGCCTATGCATTACCGAATCAAGAAGCTGCTACCGTTGCAGAGGTACTTGTTAAAGAATTCTTCAGCCGATTTGGTGTTCCCTTGGAGATCCACTCCGACCAAGGGCGAAACTTTGAGTCAGCTCTTTTCCAAAACGTTTGTAAATTGATTGGTGCCAATAAGACCAGAACAACACCCCTGCATTCTCAATCAGATGGAATGGTCGAGAGGATGAACCGAACGATGGGTAAACACTTGTCCAAAGTTGTATCTGAACATCAGCGAGATTGGGACCAACACATTCATTTATTCCTGATGGCCTACCGCTCGGCCGTAAATGAAACTACAGGTCACACTCCAACCTGCCTGATGTTGGGTCGTGAAGTTCGTTTGCCCTGCGACCTAGAGTTTGGCTGCAGACCTTCCGAGGAACATGTTGCAGGCGAAGAATACGTCGACCGCCTGAAGTTACGAATGAACAACATTCATGAATTTGCCCGACAACACATCCAGATAGCCAGTGACAGAATGAAAGATCAATATGATTCTCGATGCAAGAATGAAAGCTTCGAAATAGGTGATCTTGTCTGGCTTTATAATCCACAACGTCGTCGCGGCTTGTGTCCTAAACTACAAAGACAATGGGAAGGTCCGTATGAAATTAAGAAGAAAATAAATGACGTAATATACAGAATTAAGAAGTTGCCAAACGGTAAACCAAAAGTTATTCACATAAATCGTCTTGCACCATATGCTGGCTCCAATGAAACAGAAGAAGCCCGAGTCCTCCAACAGGAAATGAAAGATGCCGCACAGCCAAGTTTTAAGGAATTTATGTCAAATTACGCAGAAAGAAAGAGTGCTAGATTCGGCGTGACCACAGAAGTTCAGCAAGATCTGTTTGGTGTTCCAGAAAACGTCTCTCTAGCCCACTGTGTTGCCCAAGACCTCGAGATGACTAAAGGAATCTCGTCCGTATTCAATAGAAAGTTCGGCCGCCTGGACGAGTTAAGAAATCAGCAGCCTAAAATTGGAAGAGTACTGCGATTGGAAGATGGTCCTCGATCTTTGCTGTATATGGTGACCAGGAAGTCTTATACGGACACGCCAAGCTATGAGAACATATGGCGTGCTCTAAGTAATTTGAAGAAAATCGTGTGTAATTATGACATCAAAGATTTGGCTTTACCAAAAATAGGCCATGCAGTAGAAAATCTGGATTGGAAGATTGTGAGAAGCATGCTTGAAGTGGTCTTCAGAGAAACTGGCGTACGAATTACTGTGTGTTGCATGAACCCGAAGATGTCGGATCCTTCAAAGACAGTAGACTGTTATTTCTTCTTGAAGGGTGTATGCAAAGCTGGAGAGTCGTGTAGATTCCGCCATCCTGGGCCTTCATCTAGAGTTGCTGATCGGGACGCTCAGATCTTAAGAGGGGAGCAATGTAGCAAAACAATGAGTCACCGGCCGCAAGGCGTAAGCCGAGAAAAGTCTAGATCGAAGCACGCTATACGTGGAACCGATGCGCGGTTGTTGGAAGGTCACACGATAGTCGGAGAGCTGGCTTAGCCCGGAATGATCGAGAATAACGACTAGGATATATAAGGCATAATTTTTGTGAATAGAGTTTAGTCTTAAGCTAAAGTTTGTAAAGTAAACTTGTATAAATAAATAATAAAGTCGTATATAAATACACGAACCGCTAGTTTTATTGTAATTATAAGTAATTACAATAGTCACGTTACAATATTATCATCTTGCCTGTAACCTTGAAGTCACTTTTTACGTCATTGAGTCACCCTATATTTCTTTTTTTTAGGTATTGACCAACTGGAATTCAAACCAGCCTACAATCCCTACACCGAACCTAGTATGGAAATTTTCTGTTTTCATCCGGGTCTTGGAAAGTGGATAGAAACTGGTAATTCTGGTGTATTCCGACCAGAAATGTTACTCCCAATGGGCTTGCCTGAAGATGTTTCTGTGATTGCTTGGGGATTGTCGTTGGAGAGACCAACCATGATTAAATATGGATTTAATAATATCAGAGACTTGGTTGGACCTAAAGTGGATTTGGAAATGATTATTAGAAGTCCTATATGCAGACTTAATAGATAGTCAAAACTTCTTGTTGTTATCCTTTTAAATATTTAATATGTTTTTACAGAATAAAATTGGGAAGTAATATTCCCTCAAAGCCATGTGTTTTTAAATGCAATAGTTTTTTTACCTTGGTTATTACTAGGTTCCTTGTAGTAGTGCTCATTACTGACCTCTTACGAAGCTTGTAGACCTAGGTGTAGTGTATTACACACTAAAACTAACCAGATTTTTGCCTGAACGCGACAACGCCATGATTTCTTCATAAAAACTTCGAAATCGGCTACATTCTCACTTAAGTTCTCAATCAAAACTTCCACAAAAACACTCAAACTAAAATTTCAACTTAACTCTTCAGAAACCGCTATAAGCGGTCTCTTCCCGAGGCTACAAACAAACCTCTGACTTCAACGTCCAAAACTTGAATTCTTTAATCTCACAACTTGAATCAATCTTCTCAAACCAAAACGCTTCCTTCCAAAACCCACTCCATTTCTCATTCTACCCTACTCATCCAATCAACCAATAAGAAAAAATTTTAATCCTTCCTTCTTTCATCATTGACTAATAAAAAAATAACTAAACTTCCTATACTTTTTATCGACCAATAGGGAAAAACAAAACATATTCTAAGGCTAAGGCCAACCTACGTAGTAGGGAACCATCCAAAATTAGTTTGCAAAGTCAGCAAAACTCACTTCGTTCTACAGTTCTCAGGAAAGATATTGCTGAGTGCACAATCCTACACCTGCGCTTCTCTGATACTGATATTAGCACGTATTGTGTATCTAAACTCCAAAAACCGCTGCACCAAAGGCCATTATAATATACAATGATACTGTTTTTTACATCACAAACTGAACGTTAAAAGTTCAATTTTCGAGCGATGATATAAACACAAAGCCGAAATTAGACATGACTGCAAAATAATATAACGTATTTCTTTAACAAAACTGATAAACTACAATCCTCACGATTTTTTTTTTCGGAACAGAAATGAATTCCTTACATTCGCTTGGCATATGAAGCGATATTCTTATGTCTACATGGTGAGATAAAAATATGTAACAATGACATTTACGATTTTTGGTTTCTAGATGAGGCAAAACATTTGAGTCCTTTTGAACCGTTTCAAGCTTGGATCACATATAGTGGATCCCTCTATGATCTCCTAATCTTTGATCAAAGCTACCTGAGATTATCACTACCAGTGCTGAAAGGCATTTCAGATACTGTATCGTATCCCAAGACAGAGTGTACGCAAGCAAAAAGACTAGATCTCACATCCAGACTTGATTATTCTGGATTATTTTGAGTAAATTGGCCTTGTTGACCGAAATCTTACATCGAGGATCTACCCGAAAACTGGGCAGAAGTTAAATTCTACAGCTGCTCACATCCATCGCCCAGGATGGCTTCAGATAATATGTGTTGACAACATAAGTTCCAAATAGATGGCTTATTGAGACGACTGAAAGACCCAACCCATGGGCAGGATCAAAACTTGAGGCAAGCGAAGGAACTGATCTGTCTAAAACTCAGATATGTACTGGATACATACCTAAAGAAGAAAAACATATCTCAATGTTTGCTGAAAATATTCTCAACAGACTAAGGAAGATCAATTGGGGCTTGAAGACGTAGGACTGGAAAGTATTCCACTACGATAAATCTTTTCCAGAAAATACATGGACTTTCTCAGTATGTATCCATCTACGAAGGCCTTTGAGAAATTAAACTTCGGCCTCTTCTTCGACTTTGGTCAGGTTCTCATCAGACCAAACGATGCAAGAAGAAAGGAGACGTCTTTTTCCTCGGAGAAATCACGGCCGATGAAAACGGAAGTAAGGGGAGAACAGCAAAATTCTCCGGAAAGTTTAATCAGACCGGCAAAAGAGAAAGGGGAAATCCTCACAAGGCCAGCAACTGCGAAAACGAAAAGATATGCAACTGAAAATCCCTCTAAAGGCTGAATTACCTCCACGAGAAAGGGTTAAAAGTAGAACCAATAGAGATGTCTCTACCTAAGGGTCTGGGGGATAAGAAGTCTTCCCTCCACTCCAATAGCTAACAATGATTGAATTTATACAGGCGAATTTTTAACATTCCAAGGCCGTTTCGTATGCAAGCTACATATTTAGCACTAATCCAGGAGCCTTGGGTTACTGGAACAGCCCGAATTGGCGGCCGTGAATCCGTCTTAACTATGGTACTGTATTGCTCAAATGGGATAAAACCCAGAGCGTGTATTGTACTTAGGAAAGATATTAATCACATCTTACTTTCAAGTTTCTACACGGAAGATGTGACTGCAGCACAAATCACTATAGGTATGGGTGGAAGAGGGCAGACGTGATATAATCGTATGCTCGGCATACTTTCCAGGTGATAGAGCAGCTACAGATCCCCCTCCATGGCGATTTGGAAAGTAATCTAACACTGTAGAAGGAATTGACTACAAGTCAGCATCGGCCACGATTCTAATTCACACCATATGGTATGAGGAAGCAAAACGACCAATGAACATGGTAAGTACCTTTTTAAATATTATATATAGAGAAGGATTCATATTGAAGAATAAAGGCAATGAACTCACCTTTTCGATGCCTCCAAATCACTGTCAAAGTGTTTATACTTTAAAATAAAAATGTATACCATTTTTATTCAGTTGCAATGCGAAGGCAAAACAATCTTATTTTTCACTTAGAACAGGGAGCGCAGGCCAGCACTCTGAATCGACGATTTTCGACTCTTATTGGAGTCATCATCGGAGAGGCGTAGGCCTGCTGCTCTCTGCTCAAAGTGACCAAACCATGAAAGTTTATCCCCGCATTGGAACTGACGTGTATGGAGTAGGTGACTAGCGTCATCTGGCAACTTAAAGGTAAAGTTTTCAATCCTAATAGCAACATTAATAATGTAGCAAAATAATGAATCACCGGCCGCAAGTAGCAGTTCCAAACGGTTCCATCTCCAGAACATTCTTGCGGAAGCACGATGTACGTGGAATCGGTGGAGAAAGACGTGCGGTATGTGGAAGGTCACACAATAGCTAGAGGTGGCGAAGTCTGGAATGATCGAGAATAACGTTATTTGCTATTTACGCGGAGCGCGCTTTTATTTGAGTTTAGTTTTAAGCTAGAGTTTGTAAAAGAAAACTTGTATAAATAAATAATTAATAAAGTCGTATATAAATACGAAATCGCTCGTTTGAATATTACAATAATATTGAAAAATATTAAAAATATTACTAAAAGATTTTTAAATTGAAAACTTATTGGTCCATTTCCCTGGTAACACCTCCATGGCTTCTAAAATTTGCATGCCAGATGGATGCTGCAGTGAAGACAAGAGGGAATTCTAAAAAGTTGCAATTCACAACCCCCGTCTGCAGCTTGGTAAAGTTCCAACGGAAAATGGACCTACTTACTCTATAGGAGTAATACTAATATAAAATAAAAATGTATACCATTTTTATTCAGTTGCAATGCGAAGGCAAAACAATCTTATTTTTCACTTAGAATAGGGAGCGCAGTCCAGCACTCTGAATCGACGATTTTCGACTCTTATTGGAGTCATCATCGGAGAGGCGTAGGCGCAAGAGTCGAAAATCGTCGATTCAGAGGGCTGGACTGCGCTCCCTGTTCTAAGTGAAAAATAAGATTGTTTTGCCTTCGCATTGCAACTGAATAAAAATGTTATACATTTTTATTTTATATTAGTATTACTCGTATAGAGTAATTTACACAAAAAATCAAAGAAATGACAGGTTCTAGAAAAAGCACAAGAACGAATACCCTTAAAAATGATAAACGGGATATTATTACTGACGTGAAGGAGAGATTGTGTCAATGGACCAATTACATCCAACAACTCTTTAATGATGAAAGATGAGAACTGTCATTAGAAATCACAGAGGATACCGGACCACCAATATTAGGAGACGAAGTCATCTATGCCATTCAAAACATGAAAGAGGGTAAAGCTACTGGACCAGATGATGTGCCCATCGAATTATTAAAACTTATTGATGAAGATGGTATTGATGTAATGGTTGAACTCTTTAACCTAATACATCAGACTGCCACAATCCCCAAACAATGGCTGCAATCGACCTTTGTAGCAATTCCCAAAAAGTCAAGTGCAACAACCTGCTCGGATCACAGAACAATATCTTTAATGAGTCACACACTTAAAACATTTTTGAAAATAATACACAGTAGAATTGTTAAAACTCTCTAATATGAAATCAGTGACACACAATTTGGCTTTAGAAATGGTATGAGCACGCGAGATGCTTTGTTCGGCTTGAATGTGCTGGCCCATAGGTGCATGGACATGAATCAGGATATGTACTTATGTTTTGTAGACTTTCAAAAGGCATTTGATAAAGTTCAACATAAAAAACTTGTAGATATATTAAAAAGCAAAAATATTGACAGTCGTGACATGAAAATTATATCTAAAATATATTGGAATCAAACTGCCAAGGTAAGAGTTGACAACCAGGACACCAAAGATATCAAAATACAGAGAGGAGTCCGTCAGGGTTGCGTGCTGTCTCCACTACTTTTCAATGTCTACAGTGAAGCGGTATTTCAAGAAGCGCTCTCAAATTCAATAGAAGGTATATCTATCAATGGAGAAGTTTTGAACAACTTACGTTTTGCAGACGATACAGTAATAATAACAGATAACAACAATGATTTACAGAACGTTCTGCAACGCTTTAATGAACGCTGTCATGAGTACGGACTGAAGATGAATTTAAAGAAAACTAAATGCATGATCATAACTAAATCAGCACAAGTAAACATCCAATTAACTATTGAAGATACTGTGATTGAGAGTGTGGATAATTACAAATACTTAGGAACATGGATAACATCAAATGTAGACCAAACCAAAGAAATTAAGACACGTATTGAAATAGCACGTGCATCATTCATCATCATCATTCTCTTTGCCTTATCCCTATGCGGGGTCGGCTTCCCTAATTGCATTTCTCCACACAATTCTATCTTGGGCCATATCAATGTTAATCCCCTTTACCAACATGTCCTTGTTGGTATTACATTATAATCATGCACGTGCATCATTCATTAAGTCGGATTTATAGTTTGACGTAGCGTAGACGTAGACGTAACGGAGACGCAGTGGAAAAGATCAACACTGAATTTTGTGTACTCGTATTTATAAATGAACGCAAGCGCCTGACGGAACATAAGAGAAACGTAACGTAACGGAAGAGATGACCAACTTTCATCTTTTACAGTGCGTTTCTTACGTCTGGCCAATCAAAATTAAGAATTTTGTTCTGTCACCCAAAGTGGACACTCCCTCATCAATTTTGTAAAGATAAAGTTGTTTATCAACATACTCGAATTTTGTTAATTATTTGAATACAATGGATGTTAAGTTATTAATTTAATAAAAATATATCATAGAGTCATTTCAATATTTCAGATAAATATGAGTTGTTTATTAGCCTAATTCGGGGTTATATACACATATTATACGATAGGTAAATCCAATAAACATTTTAAAGACCAGAAATGAAACAAAATAGTTGGAAATCCCACGGCATGTGGCACCAAGGAGCATATCTTCGTTTATTTCCTAATCCATGTAACACACAAAACAGATAAATATAATAAATAGTAGTATAAGTATAAATAAATAAACACAAAGTTTGTTTATTACTGTTCGCATAATTTATAGGCTATGTCATAGATAAATAATATATAGTATTACCAGAGGCTATGTTGTTGAATTAGAATTAAGTCATTGTTTACTCTTTCTACTCATGCGCAAAAATTCCGCTACGTCGAACTATAAATTGACATAATATTTTCTTACGTTTCCAGTCCGTTTCTTACGTCTCCGTTGCGTCTACGTCTACGCTACGTCAAACTATAAATCCAACTTAAAACTTAAAAAGTTTCTTTGTTGTCGGGATATAAGGTTAGAACTACGTCTAAGGATGCTTCGATGTTACGTGTTCTCTACTCTTCTTTACGGTTTGGAAGCGTGGACGTTGAAACAAGTCCATTTGAATAAGTTGGCCGCCTTTGAATTTTGGTGTTACAGAAGAATCCTACGAATACATGGATTCAAAGAATGTCGAACGTGGAAGTAACTAGAAGGATAGGAAATCAACCGGAAATAATACTAACTATCAAAAGACGAAAACTTGAGTACTTGGGACATGTGATGAGAGGGCAAAAATACTCATTATTACAACTTGTTATGCAAGGCAAAATCCGAGGAAAGCGAAATGTGGGAAGACGAAGAACATCCTGGCTTAAGAACTTACGGGAATGGTTCGAATGCAGTAGTGCAGAGCTATTTAGAGCGGCAGTCAACAGGGTCCGCATTGCTATGATGATTTCCAACCTTCGATAGAAGATGGAACTTAAAGAAGAAGAGTAACTAGGTCCATTTTCCGTTTTAACTTTACCAAGCTGCGGACGGGGGTTGTGAATTGCAACTTTTTAGAATTCCCTCTTGTCTTCACTGCAGCATCCATCTGGCTTGCAAATTTTAGAAGCCATGGAGGTGTTACCAGGGAAATGGACCAATACCCTAATAGCACAAGGACGTCCATTGGACGTCCTTCACGGACTTTAGGGACGTCCATTGGACGTCCGAGGAACGTCCTTTATACGTCCTATTTTGGTCCAAATGTCGCGCTACCGAACGTCCATTGGACGTCCATCTAAGGTCCGAGGGGACGTATATTGGACCTTAATCGGACGTAATTTGGACCTTGATCGGACGTCCTAGGGGACGTAAATTGGACCTTAATCGGACGTAAATTGGACCTTAATCGGACATAAATTGGACCTTAATCGGACGTAAATTGGACCTTAATCGGACGTAAATTGGACCTTAATAGGACGTAAATTGGACCTTAATGGGACCTTAATCGGACGTAAATTGGACCTTAACCGGACGTAAATTGGACTTTAATAGGACGTAAATTGGACCTTAATCAGACGTAAATGGGACCTTAATCGGACGTAAATTGGACCTTAATCGGACGTAAATTGGACCTTAATCGGACGTAAATTGGACCTTAATAGGACGTAAATTGGACCTTAATCGGACGTAAATGGGACCTTAATCGGACGTAAATTGGACCTTAATCGGAAGTAAATTGGACCTTAACCGGACGTTCTAGGGGACGTGAATTGGACCTTAACAGCACGTCCATTTTGGTCCAAATGCCACGTTGCCAAACGCCCAATGGAGGTCCACTTAACATCCGAAGGGACGTTCGGTGGGCGTCAATTGGGCCTTCATAGGACGTCCCAGTTTGGTCCAATGTCTTGCTGCTGAACATCCATCTAATGTCGTGGGAAATAAAAAATATATTTTTTAAGGAACTTATATTACATCTTATATTAAATTACAATTATTGGATATTACATTATTTACATTAAATTACAATACACTTCTCCAAGAAATTAACGCACCACCTTAAATATGGGGTATTTTTGATGTCTCGTATTTCCTAAACCTGTTGTTTCATCTAAGTGATTTTTTTATAATATTATAGCCTAGGCTATAGGTTACCTCCTTAAGCTTGTCATGCACAGGGAGCTATGCTGTAATATATGTACATTATATCATATCGCTCTCTATAGTAATGAGTGAGCCTGCAGACAGAAAACAAATGGTTCCATATGTGCAGGCTCACTCATTACTATTCGCGGTGTGCAAGTACTTGGAAGGGAAACGAGAAACGACCGTGCACGAGTCGCGGAGAAATATTGCAACTATCTTAAATAATTCATATTGTCAATTGAAATTGTCAAATTGACGTATATTTCATACCTTCTGTCATTGAAGCAGAAAAATTATATATTGCTCCACAATATTGATATGATATGCAATTATTATATAAAGATAAATTTAATTAATTGTATTTTGCTTGCAGTACTGCATTTTAATAACTAATTTTATTTACTACAAACAATTGTTTACGTTTGTATAACATAACCTGCATCTTATTTTTTCTTCTTATTATTTTTTTGGACTATGGCCTTGACAATTATCCAGCAACCAGGACTAATATAATTGGCCAATATAATTAAAAGTGCGAATAAAAGTACAGAGCGTAGAAATAGAGGTCGCTTTGCCGAACTTGCACGGTCCCAATAGAGTGCGATGTGATATAATATATATTACAGTATAGCTCCCCATGCATGACAAGCATAAGGAGGTACTTAACCTATTCGCTCCGAGCGTTAACAAAGTGTCAAAGCAAAATCGACCGACCTGCTCATGGTGGCGGTTTTTTGAAATTTTATAAGGACGCTTTGTGTATGTTTAAATGAGACATTTAAAAAAATGTCGTGTCACGCTAGTGATATTATGTATTAATATAAACAGAAAATAAAAACACACTCTAAATTCTTCACTTTCCAATATTGATTATCAGTTTGATTTTGTATGCATAACCTCACTATCGCAGTTTATGTCAATAAATATTTATTAACGAAAAAGAAAATATTTTGTTGCACTATAAATTACAGTATAAATTAATAACTAATGAATTCTAACAATTGTATTCGGTTATTATCACTACAAAATAAAATATTCAAGTTTAACAAAATAATCCCATAAGACTCAATGTTAAAACGTCCTTACAAAATCTGACAGCGTATCACGTGACTGTACGTAGAGGGGAGACGCACGGAGCCAATAGCCTAGGGCCTAGGCTAGAATATTATAAAAAAATCACTTAGATGCAACAACAGGTTTAGGAAATTCGAGACATCAAAAATGCTAAATTTTTAAGGTGGTGCGTAATCGGCTGTATATACAGGGTGTAACAAAAATACACGTCATAAATTAAATCACATATTCTGGGACCAAAAATAGTTTGAATGAACCTAACTTACCTTAGTACAAAAATATGCACATAAAAAAAGTTACAGCCCTTTGAAATTACAAAATGAAAATCGATTTTTTACGATTATATCGAAAACTATTAGCGATTTTTTATTGAAAATGGACATGTGGCAATATTATGGCAGGAATATCTTAAATAAAAATTATGGTGAAATTTGTGCACCCCATAAAAATTTTATGGGGGTTTTGATCCCTTAGATCCTCCCAAACTTTTGTGTATGTTCCAATTCAATTTTATTATTGTGGTACCATTAATTAAATTCAATATTTTTGTTTCTTAGTATTTTTCAGATAAGGCAGTTTTTATCGAGTTGCGACTTCTTTTTTAACATGTCTACATAAAAATTTTATGGGGGTTTTGTTCCTTTAAACCCCCCAAATGTTTGTGTACGTTCCAATTAAACTATTACTGAGGTACCATTAGTTAAACAGAATGTTTTTAAAACTTTTTTGCCTCTTTGTATTTTTTCGATAAGGCACATTTTATCGAGATCTGGCTTCTTTTTTAATATGGTTCAAAATATCCCTAAAAATGTAAAGCATAAATAAGTCTGCATATTATTACCAAGTCTCCATAATCGTACTTAACCATATACAAATATGTGGTGGATTTGACAAATATTCAAAATATTTCGATAAAAATTGACTTTTCGAAAAAGCAATAAGAGGCAAAAAAGTTTTTAAAACGTTGTGTTTAAATGGTACTACAATAATAATTAAATTGAAACGTGCACAAAAGTTTGGGGGGTTTAAAGGAACAAAACCCCCATAAAATTTTTATGGGGTGTCCAATAATAAAGCAATAATAATGCCACATGTCCATTTTCAATAAAAAATCTCTAATAGTTTTCGATGTATTGGAAAAAATCACTTCATCTTGTAACTTCAAATGAATGATAAAGGCACAGAGACTTAGATGGCGAGGTCACATTGAAAGGATGCCAAACATGAGGACTCCAAAAATGGTACTAAACTACACTACAGCTTCAAGAAAGAGAAGAGGAAGGCCGAAAAATAGATGGAAGCAAGAGGTCGAAAAAGATTTGGAAAGAATGGTGCTACAGGGTCAGAAAAGAAAAATGAGTAACAGGAAGGAATGGAGAAAAATCACATATCAAGCCAGAGCAGATCTCAGTACATAAAGAAACGTGAAAATGAAGAAAAAAAAACAAACTTTTCAAGCCATGGGCCTCTAAGACCCTTGGTGCTATTATATATATATATATATATATATATATATATATATATATATATATATATATATGACTTCAAAGGGCTGTAACTTTTCTTGTGTGCACATTTGTACTAAGGTAAGTTAGGTCCAATCAAACTATTTTTGGTCCCAGAATATGTGATTAAATTTATGACCTGTATTTTTGTTACACCCTGTATATATCTACATACTTCGTCTAATTTACTAACTGTTACGCGTCATCCGCGTCGTAGCCTGTGAGGTCGCATGATACCAACACGAAATATTTAGGCGGTAGGTGTGTTCTTTTTTAGAATCACTTTGCCGAGTACACTGGAATTACAGCCACTAGACATATTTTATTATATACGCGTAGAAATAATATTTGAAGATTTCTATTAATGTTAACCTAAAGAAATACACAATAATATGTTTCATTTAATTTGTATAAATGGATTATAAAGCGTTTTTATGAAGCAGATTTGTTCGGATCACACTGTAACTGTAATCGAACGAAGGTGACATTTTAGAATAAATTGGTAACATTTATTTGACAGTTACGGTGATGACACTTCATATTTGTTTATATTCTTTACTATAAGTATCTGTTTTATTTATTATATTTACTGTTTTTATTATTTACTTTACTATAAAAAGATCCTCTACTATAAAAATATAAATTTCACCTAATTTTATAACGACTTGGAATAATCGAGGTATCTGACAACTTTTTTAGTTGTTATTGTAGACATACTTATACAAAGAAACCTACCGGCTTTTTGCCAAGAGTTCGGAGCCGTTTTTTAATTATTAACAATGCAGTGCAAAAACTCTTGCACTGCAAATCTTAAAAGATTATAACTTAATTCTTGTTCTCTATTTCTTAAGTTTTTACTTATTTACATTGAATATTAATTTGTTTTGTTGTATAATCCACGTTTACAATAATTATGTGACATATTTGATTTAAAATGGATTCAGGATCTTTTTATACTTTGGCAACTATGTCAACTTAGATCTCTGGCGTAGATAATGACGCGCAACAGTAAGTAAATTAGATGGACTGTAGGTTATATTTGGTTCTTGGGACATCAAAGTATATTTTTTAGACATTCTTAGGGCCGGTACTTTATGTCTCCGTTAACAGCCGGTTAGTTAACCGAGGTTTAATCGGGACAGAAATATATGCAAAACATAGACATAAACGCAATTATACTTATTATTATATTCATAAATAATTATAATAATAATTATAATTGCTTTTATTACAACGCAAGAGGCCCTATGGGGTACTTTTCTGTCCCGATTAAACCCCGGTTAGCTAACCGAGGTTTAACCGGGACATAAAGTACCGGCCCTTAGTCACTGATGTGACATACCTCCGATTTGTTTTTTCATGAGTTTTGTAAGAGAGACTAAAAACTTTTTTTATAGTCACCTCCTGTTTTCATATATTTTTTGACATGTTTTGTAGTAAATTCAACTATCTATTTACTACAAAACATGTCAAAATTTACATGTGAAAGCAGATGATCCTAAAAATGGTTTTTCGTCTCCTACAAAATTCATGAAAAAGCAGATAGGAGAATTATTGTACATTACAATTCTCTGATGTTTGGGAAAAAGGGCTTAAGTCAGAATTGCACATCGATAATGTTTTGATGATTTCTACAGTACTGTAGTAGATTCTACTGTACATACAGTTTACATCTACAACAGTTTTTTTCTGGTCCAGAAATCATCAAAACATTATCAATGTGCAATTCCTTTTTGCCAAACATAAAAAAACAATCTGGTCATAACTGACCAATGAGCAATTTTAATTTAACCTAAATTACTACTGTTTATTAAAATGAAGGGTAAATGTTTACATTAGTAAGGCTACTTGGATTAATCTGAAATTTGCACAGTATATTTTTGACTACTTTTTATTCACTTTACCTTCTATACATTTTTTCGCGCTGAGCTATAGTTTTTCTGTATTTTTCATTCAAAAAACTAATATTTTGACGTCAATTTCAAATCGCCTCCGCCATTTTAATTGCTGTCAAGGAAGTGCGTATGTGTACTGCATACCTTTTAAAGCACTGTTGCCACATCTTTCAAAATTATTGTTTATGGCAAAATTACTAGTTCCAGTACTAGAGACTTTAGCAAACGTAAAATAAAGGATCTTTTATTCGGCGGGCGTAATTTCGGCCGGTAATCCCTTGGCCTACCTGCATAAATGCATTACACTCCTGGGGTACTCTACACTCTAATACCCGAAAGTTAGGTTTTGACGAAGAGTTAGGTCTTCCTCCTTTGAAAATTGTACTGTGTAATATATAATATAATATATTGATTTTTTAAAATTAGCAAAATGTATGTGCAAATTATCATAAGACTTATAGCTTATTACAAGTATCCTGTAATAAAAGATCCTTTATTTTACGTTTGCTATAAGTCTCTAGTACTGGATGGAACTAGTAATTTCGCAATAAACAATAATTTTGAAAGATGTGGCAACAGTGCTTTAAAAAGTATGCAGTAGGCATACATACTTCCTTGACAGCAATTAAAATGGCGGAGGCGATTTGAAATTGACCTCAAAATATTAGTTTTTTGAATAAAAAATACAGAAAAACTATAGCTCAGCGCGAAAAAATGTATAGAAGGTAAAGTGAATAAAAAGTAGTCAAAAATATACTGTGCAAATTTCAGATTAATCCAAGTAGCCTTACTAATGTAAACATTTACCAAATGAAGAGCTTACCCCATAGCGTCTCTTATCTAATCTAACAAGATCTTGCACTATTCTAACAAGATCGTGCACTATTCTAACATACACAGGCACAGCACACAAGCACTATGCTCCGTTTTTCACTATCACCTATCACTCAAACTAGTTCAAAAGGATTTGTCCTCTTCAATCTTCTAGTTTGCCCAGTAGTATCGAGGAGCTGGATTTCCTCGATATTCTTGAACTTATGAAGTTGATGCTCGTGACCCTGCTATCTTCTTGATATTTGTTGATAAAGTAATAACTTATTATGCATGGACAATGTGGACTTTCTTCCAACTAGCCAATACACTTTTTATATCTCTTTTGCCTTTCATAACCACAAGGCTATACATTTCCTTCTTGGTTTTTTTTGTAGGCCACTTTCAGCTGATTCTAAAAAAAATTAAAATGAACGGTAATTTTTCTATTCTTTACAATTAAAAATCAAAAGAAATAGGTACCTATTTACAGGTAATAATATGCATGTATAAATGATTCGTTTTATAAAGAAACCTTAAATGTACCAAAAGACATTAAAATTGATGCACAAGAGATCTTTAACATCGTCAAAAACAAGACCATAGAAGAATTCCAACAATCATGGAAGGAGTCACTAAAACAAAAGGGAAAACAATATGCAACAATACAAGACAAGTTTCCTCAAACTAACTGGTTCAACAAACTACCATATATTGATAGACGACACATAACCATGATCACTAGGATGCGTACTGACTGGACACTGCCTAACTGGAGAACACCTACACAGAATCGGAATTAAAGACAATCCCTATTGCGAATGCGGGCAAACAGAATCTCTAAATCATATATTCTTGGAATGTCCCATTAACAAAATTCCGGGAATGGATCTATATGAATTCATAAAAAGAGAAGGTTTCGAATATCCTTGTAATATGAACACAATACTCTCCAATATAAACTTGGAAATTAGCAGATTTTTAATCAAATTCCTGGCTTATAACAAAATCAAAATTTAATTAACTTTACATGAAATGACAGCTATTTTATTTTGTCTCAAGCTTAGACAAGGAAAAAAGAGAGGACGGGTAACACTCATTTAACACACACGTTCCAAAAGTGAAGCCGGTTTTTAGTTTGTTAGTCACCAGAAACATGGCGGTCACGTCAAAAATAACAATGGGTTGCCAGTGGTGGGTGTTCGTTGAAGGTTAAAATTTCATAAAAAATAAAGTAAATCATCATCTAAAATTCGTAATAAAAACATATGTATGTATTGAAACATATGTACGTAATATGAGAAACTTAATACAACATTTACCGTACACAAATTCTTCATTTTAAATACATTTCATGTTTTTATTTTAAATACTCAATGCATAACAATACCCCAAAGATACGTCGATGATCAAAATCTCTGGTGTCAGTTTGGCTTCACTTTTGGTCATAGGATTACTCGTCCTCTCTCTTTCCTTGTCTAAGGTCTCAAGCCCATAAATAACATAACCCTAAAACCTCTCCTTTCCTAACCTACAAAAGTATCCTGGTTTTGTTTTGTACAGACCAGTGTTTATCACTGGTACAGACAGAAATATTTTCTTTAAAAGTCCACAGAATCAAAAAACAATTTAGTGTACATCAAAAAGTTCGTGTTTTAGCTATAGGAATTCACAGGAGTATTCCGTACTCGACCATCTGGAATTCCTACGCATCGAGCTGGCAAATTGCCCAAGAGCAGTGCCAAAAAAGGAAGAAGAAGAAGAAGAAGTTTTATAAAGAATAAAGAAAATTGAAAACGGATTTTATAATACTTACAAAATTGTTTAAACAAGAGATCTAGCCAGAGCCCAGAGCAAAAACTAGCAGACAGTACAGCAAAAAAGCCACTAATTTCCATTTCCCACACCCCCTTATCGATGCATTTTTTTCCAATCAAAATTTTTACTTTACTAAATTTTTAGGTTATCGCCGTTATCGGTTATGTTATGAAAATGAAATGTGATGACCAATGACCACGAGACGCTACATAGATACTCGCGCGGCAAATTTGAAAATGAACGCAAATTGAACAGTACAATAAATGGCCTCTCTTAAAATCTTGTAATGGAAAATTTTACCCCTCCAGGAAGACATTGTACTATGTTCATAGAATATCTTGTGGTAACTTTCCACCCATAATTTAATCAGATAGATGTTCACGGAATAGAACGGTAGTACCTACATTCCTGGAATGTTTTGTGTTGTTAGGATTAAACTTTTATTTTATTTATTCTTGAATATTTCCTATTGTTAAACATTGTAAATTGTAACCAATAATTTACAAATAAGATTTTCATTACATTACATAAAATCAAAAACATTTTTTGGATATTAAACTATATAGTTTGTTTATAATTGTAATAATTGTATATACAATTTTGAATTAAGATTTAATCTTTTCGATTTAAACTACAGTAAAACCTGTGTTACCGGCCCCCTGTACTAACGGTCAGTTTAA
The DNA here is from genome assembly GCF_917563875.1 of Diabrotica virgifera virgifera. Lineage (NCBI taxonomy): Eukaryota > Metazoa > Arthropoda > Insecta > Coleoptera > Chrysomelidae > Diabrotica > Diabrotica virgifera. The sequence goes on along the minus strand of NC_065449.1, from coordinate 133,524,938 downwards.
AAATTCCCCAAACCAATTACAGTAACACCTGTCAGTAACGGCCACTAAAAATGAAAAAGCTATTGGCCGATATAGAAAGGTGACCGGTATTGCCAGTTTTTGTAGTCTAGATATAATTGGTTTGGGGAATATTTAAACTGGCCGTTAGTACAGGTGGCCGATTTTATCAGGTGGCCAGTAACACAAGTTTTACTGTATATCTAGACTACAAAAACTGGCAATAACGGCCACCTTTCTATATCGGCCAATAGTTCTTTCATTTTAGTGGCCGTTACTGACAGGTTTGACTGTATTTCATTAACGTAAAGTTAACGCGTAAGTTAATATTTTATTGAATTATTTTGCTATTTGATCCCGTAATTGGTATAATGTGTCCAATATAATATATAAGCGTTCATAAAACGTCCGTATTTCGTCCAGTATGGACGTCCAAAGGACGTTCAACGTCGGACGTCCATATTTATTCCGTCCGAAGGACGTCCAAAATGGGACGTCCAAAGGACGTCCGTTTATAGTCCATGGACGTAAGGACCAAAAATGGACCTATTTTGGACGTCGTGTGCTATTAGGGTAAGTTTTCAATTTAAAAATCTCTTAGTAATATTTTTAATGTTGCTATTAGGATTGAAAACTTTACCTTTTTTTGTTTATACTTTACTCTGAACTTGTCTGTTAATTTTTATGTTGGTCGAGGATATGTGTTAAATATTTAATTTGTTGTCTACTGCTTATTTTAAAATTAATTGCACTTTTCTTGCCCCGAACCTTTTGTATTTTCAGGGGCACACGGCAATTTTTCATAAATTTTCCTTTCCTTTTTTAACAGTCGAACTATTATACTGCAGCAGCTCATACTTAGTATAATAGAGGAGGGGTAAGTAACCTAAGCAAGTTGATTAACTTTTGTACTAAACGTGTTATTTGCTTTATATTGCATGTAGTTAGGCTAATTATTATGACTTAAACGCGGAAACAAGACCTGACACCACAAGGACAAAAAGACTGATGGAAACGTGTGAAATGAAAATAGTCCGAGATATCACAGGAAAATTATTATGTGACAGACAACGCAGCACAGATCTCAGGCAAAGCTGTAATATAGAGAACATAAATGACTGGATACTGGAAAGGAAAAAGAATGGTATAGCCATATAAGCTGAATGGGAGAAGGAAGACTAATAAAGATAGCACGAGATAGATCACCAAACGGCCGAAGGAGTATAGGAAGGCCAAGGAAGAGATGGAGTGACAACCTGGATATCTGATGAGGAGGTATCCGGAGATGGAACAGGCGCGAGCCTATTAGGGAACGGGAAGAAGAAGAAGAAGAGAAAATAAGGTTATCATTGGCCCTTTGGAGAGACCAAAAAAATGGGCTACCACAGGGAAGTGTCCTCGCGCCGATTCTACACAACATATACACCAACGACCAACTCATACACCAACAAACAAGGCAATTTATTTACGCCGATGATACAGCTCAGGGAAGAACCTTCAATGAAGTCGAAGTGAAACTGACAGATGCCCTGGGAGACTTAGCTCTATACTACGATAAAAAAGATCTGAAACCCAATCCCACAAAAACCCAGGTATGTGCTTTCCACCTTAGAAACAAGCATACCCGAAGGCCGCTGGAGGAGGAATGGCGTGGTCAGATGCTGGAACACAACGAGACGCCAAAATACCTTGGCGTCCGTCTGGATAGAACTCTGTCTTACCGATACCACTGTCAAGATGTCAAGAAGAAAGTAAGTGCCAGAAATAATATCATCCGCAAGCTAACTAATACAAAATGGGGAGCACAACCAGACACTCTCCGCAGTTCTGCCGTAGCATTATGTTTTTCGGCCGCGGAGTTTGGAGCACCAGTATGGGCAAACTCTGCTCACGCAAAGAACGTTGACGTGGCTCTAAATGAAACGGTTCGTATAATATCGGGTTTCCTGAAACCGACACATATCGAAGAGGTACAGCCCATAGCTGGGATTGCTGCACCACCTATCAGGAGAAAGGTCACGTCAGAGGTAGAACGAAAAAAGCAGGAGACCGACCGAAGACCCCTTATATGACCACAAAACTCAGCCAAGCAAACTAAGCTCTCGTAAAAGCTTCCTGAAAACATCAAGATCCATCCCCGAAGCGCCAGAGACGCGCCGAATACACCTATGGCAAGCGTCAGCTACCGCGACACATTTTCCTCTCACAGAGAAAATGGCTGAGATCTGCACAGAAGAAGACTTAATTATAGCAAATGACAGGGCCATCTATGTGGCCAACCATTGGAAATACAGAATTTAAAGTTGTTGGTGTTTTGGACACGGAAAGTAAGTAATTGGCCCTTTGTTTAGCAGATTTTTTTGCTAATTTGTAATGTTTTTTGTGATTTGTTACCTAATAGATTTTTTTGAGCCAATGTAGGAAACTTATCATATTGCTCCTTTATCAAGTGCAAAGTTTCCCTCATGGACTTCAAATCATCGCTGAACCAGTTTATTAGTCGACTTTGATCTCTACATTTTTATAGGATATAAATGTAGGATAAGCTAGATATATCCTTAATATTATTTCTGACCTATTAAATTAAAACACGGTTATATATAAAAACTAAATTTATATTAAAATATCCATAGTAAAAAATTAAATTTAAAATATATCTAAATATATCATTACAAATTAGTTACGATATAACTATACACATTTCTTAAAAATATTTATCTACAGTTCCGTCGTTGTTTCTACAGGTGAATGGTCATAGGTGAAACCTAGATTCAAATAGTCTTTCTTTTCTTTAAACATCACATTATCATTCGTTGGACTGGCATTCATTTCGTCTTCATCGGAAGATCTAAAACACAAATAATTACACTTTTATAAAAAAATAACTTTTTATAATACCACGTTTTTATTATTTATAGGACACAATATAAAAAGTATAATAAAAACAATAATTTTTCAAATTAAAATATCAATTTTAAAAACTGAATGTTTATTCATTTTTAATTTGCATTTTTACTCCAAACGGAGTAGGGAGTACTACATTCTGGGCCAATTAGCAAAATACAAGGAAAAGTTATTTACCAGCAATTTTATTTCTGGAATCGAATCTTATGATTGTATATATTAATAATATAGGTATGCAAAATCCGCAGACAGTGTGCTACTTTTTTTATAAACAAAATGGCGATGGCGCCCGAAACCGTGTCTTTTTCAATTTTTGCCCTATAACTCCAAAGATTTTAACTTTACACCAAAAACACCCAAATAAAAATTCACCGAATTAAATTCTGCATAGAGACGTGTTTTTCCCGATTTACTTCGACGAAAATTTTCTCCGGAAAATGCCGGTTTATCCAACAAAATCTTTAACTTTCAACTAAAATTTTAGATAAGTAATTCTTTATCAATATTTAAATAACTTGGTAGTATAAAAGCTCTTTTCGTATAGATTATAATTCCAGAAGCCGATGGAAATTGAATAACTAGTTTAACAACAATTGAATTGTTTATCAAAAATTTACGGTCGCTATAATAACCACAATAATTATTATACATAAAAACAACTATGATTTTTGTATAAAAATACACTGTACCTATCGAATGTACTTTACAGAATTGAAATTGGACTATTTAAACGGCCTCAGGAATATTTTAAAATTATAAACAATTATTTTGGCCTATAAACAAATAGAATATCTCGAAAAATATTCAATTAAATTAAATTATGAAAACGGTATTGGAAAAAAGGAGGCAGAACGCTTCTTTTAAAAGAAAAAAACGTTTAATTGTAATGAGTGGTTCCTGAGACACAACCGGTTACAAAGATATAAACAATAGGATCATAATTTTCGTACCATCGTCTTTTTATTTTTATCCTCTTTCTTTACACCAATTTTCATATCTTTAACCCTCCGTTAGTCGCTAGGATAAACGGAGCATCAAAAGTCGCTAGGGTGTCAGAGACCGACAATTTAAAAAAAATAGTTATTGCTATAAAATTCATACAAATATTTTATATTGTGTATAGAAATGACTGAAATATTTTAGAAAATGTTTTATTGAAAAACAACAGATATAAAATGAAAAACCCTAGTATAACAATATACATATTGTTATTTGTAATATAAAAATATTCGCTTGGAACCATTTCCCATAATTCCAACAAACGTTTTTGTTCGGCTTCAAAGGACATCTATAAATAAGATTTGACCAAAACTTACCGATAAATGCAATAATAAGATGCTAAATCTTTACCTGAACTGCAAGTTATGCCAATAAAGTAATAACCACACCGTTAGTCGCTACGGAGTCTTGCACCGAAAATAGCTATAAAACTCGCACAACTGTACCCAAGTAGGCAAGAATGTATACTAACACGAGGTTAGTGGATAGGAAGAGGTACAGAAAGTGGCGATAGAAAAAACCAGTTATTTTGTAAATCCCGAATGAATAATTCTGTCGTCGGTGTGTGACACCGATAGCGACTAACGGAGGGTTAAAATAATCATAACATATATTATTATAATAAAAACTATCGATATTACGAGTGAAAATTGCCAAAAATAGCAAAATTCCAATCAAAAACCAGGTTGGAGAAAATGTAATCTCAAAGTTCAAAATCGGTATACGTTAAAAAAATGCATTTTCTCGGCTTCTCATGTAGCAATTTTCTTTATTCTTTTTTTGTTCCCAAGTAACTCGAGTAGAGCCATCTAACTGACGCATTATTAAATGTCAAACTTGCTTTTGTTTTGTTATAATAGATTAATTTATGTATAAGAAAAGAAAACTACATATTTTTTTCAGTTGTATACTTTTTTAGATAAACTTACTACAAGTGTACCTTTTAACGTTAAAAACACAAATATTCTCATTTGAAAGCTGTATAATTATTTAAACAATCTTTATTTAAACAAATTTAAATTTGTTATAATAAATAAATTAATTTATTTAATTTTAATTTTAATTTTCGAAGCTTTATCGATCGTAACTCGGCTTCTACGCATGCACATGAGCCTTAGAAGGTCTCATTTTAAAGCTTAATAATTAATAGACTTCCAAACAAAGTTTTTTAAATTACTTTATCTTCATTTGTTTTAAAGTTATACCTATTTGAAGTTATAATTTTCTTTAAAAAATTGTACATTAATTTGTTTATAAGGGTTTCAAGCAAATTTGAGCTATAAACATTTATACTTTAATTAACAATAATGATAGAAGAACTCAAAAGGAACATTTTGAGCTTACGGAAATGTTCGTAAGTTTATTTTTGCAAATTATAATTTCTCGATGCAAATTATAATTTCTGTATATATGTACGTTATTTTCATTTTTGAAGATCCTAATAAAATTTTATCATATAATCTTTATAATTAAATCATCATACTGTACCTCGTATCACCTTTCATTCTATTTACTTTATCTTCTATTTTTTGTACTAAATAAGAAAAAAAAAACATTAAAACCTAATATTTCAGAAATATAACTAAAAAGCAAATCGATACTATTTATTAATACCTACTATTTTTACAAACATTTTTTTTTCATGCATCTGCATCGAGATATACAGGGAATCTCAGCTTTTTGACAACTACATAAGATTTTAGCGCAATTTTTACAATTACACTGTGGTACTACTCTGTTCTTAGAGGCATTAAAATTAAAACGAACATTTTCTTAAGCTCAAATTGTTCCTTTTGAGTTCTTCTATCATTATTGTTAATTAAAGTATAAGTTTTTATAGCTCAAATTTGCTTGAAACCCTTATAAACAAATTAATGTACAATTTTTTTAAGAAAATTATAACTTCAAACGGCTTTAACTTCAAAACAAATGAAGATAAAGTAATTTAACTTTGTTTGGAAGCCTATTAATTAGCTTTAAAATGGGACCTTTTAAGGCTAATTTGCATGCGTATGAGCCGAGTTACCATCGATAAAGCTTCGAAAAATACTTATTTTGCAATTGGCAATTTGCATTGTGCACTAATTTTACAATATCTTGAGTTCTGATTATTGGATTTAAGTTTAGTAAACGCTTTTTTCTTCGTTTTTTTAATAAAGAACAAATTTTATTTGAAACTGTTTTTTATCTCTTTTAGTTTATGAGCCAGAGCCATATAAACAATTAAATTGTTTATAAGAATTGTTTGACCACTCGGATCGAAATCCACCCTCGAAATTCGTAATCAGAGCCAAAAATTCATAAGAAACGTTGAGTTTGTCCATCAGAATTAAAAAGGACACGGTGACTCCTCTGGCGCCTAGACTAGGGTGCTTGCCACGCTCTCTGATTGAACTAAGATATAATGCGGCTGTAGTTTCGTATTTCAACCAAATTGAAAATGTTAATTCATTTTAAATTTGCATTTTTACTCCAATCGGAGTATGAGGGGACCCATTTTCGCTGGAACTTTACCGCGCTGTGCAGATGGGACGTGAATTATAAATTGTAGAATTCCCTTATCTTCTTTAGTCTCAGCGTCCATTAGGCTTGCATTTTTAGAAGCCTCGGAGGTGTAACCATAAAATGTCCCAATAGTTTTAATCTGGTGGAATGTAAAATAATATTTTAAATCTTATTTTACATGCTATTCGATTAAGATTTAGACTCTTTTCTAGCAGATGTCGCTAGGGCATCCCTGCCATTTCGGTCGTTGCAATTCGTGACTGGACGCCGGGGATTATTCTGGCTCAGTCAGAGAGAGCTACATACTACATATGCACCTCCTGACGAGAGACTAAGAAGTTTCGAAATCGGTATTATTTTTTAAATTTTTCAAATGGGCCGGAAATTGTTATTAGCAAATATCTTATATAAAAAAACAATTTCCCAAATCGATTCGAATAAAATTTGTTAGGTGTAACTCTTCGAAATAGATAGGTACTTTTTTCTTGGTAATTTTTCGAGTTGTTTCGAAAATGCCTGCTTTTCGAGTTGTTTCCAAGTTTTTGTAAAAAATGCCTTATTTAGTGATTTTTGGAATTTTTTATCTAAAAAACTAATAAATAAAATGAAATTCTACAAAAAGGTTTATAATCGTTAAACTTTAAAGTACAATTAAGAATATTTTATCAAGAAAAAATGGTTTCTATCTCGCTGACAACATGGACCCAATTATTTTGAATATGCGGTTGTACATTGCGCTGTAAGTGGTACAGCGGTCACGGCGATATAGGCGCGCGGTGAATAAAAATCTTTATGTAAATTTAAAACTATGTTGTAGTAAAAAAAAGAGAGACGTTCTCACAAACAATTTATTTTTTTTGACCAGCGAAACCGGTCGTCAGTTGTAAAATAAATTGTTTGTGAGAACGTCTCTCTTTTTCTTTACTACAATAGCATGGACTCACACATGCAACCCATTCATGATTTTAAACTATGTTTTCAGCAAGATAGAAACCACTTATCCTTGTCAAAATATTCTTAGTAGTTTTTAAAGGTTTAAAGATTATAAAGCTTTTTGTAGAATTTCAATTACTTCAGTAGTTTTGAAAAAAAAATTCAAACATCACTAAGTAGGCATTTTTTCAACAAAATATTGCAAGCAATTTGCAATTGCAATTGAAAAAGTAAACTAACGTTCAATAGCAGAGAAAATCGATAAATGCGGTGTTAATTCTCTGAGCACTCAATACAAATACATCGTAGAATATCCTAAACATGTTTATTTTTCATAAAAACGACAATACAATATTTGTACCCACCTATACATATGATCATTCCTTGAAGAATGATCGAGATTTTTTGATAAAACATGATCTCCTACACTAGATGCTCTAGCAGTTGTAGCAGATTCACTGCTGGCAGGACTTTGTTGGCCTGAAAATATAAATATTTAGTATTAAAACAATTTTAAAATGATTAAAATATTTCAGTTTAGAACTAAGACAAAGAATGGTTCAGTGTTATGTTTGTTTTGTACTTTTGTATGGTGCCGAAGTGTGGACATTAAAAATATCGATGAAGTAGTTTTCAATCCTAATAGCAATATTAATAATATTTAAAAATATTAAAATATTACTAAAAGATTTTTAAATTGAAAACTTATTGATCCATTTTCTTGGTAACACCTACAAGGCTTCTAAAATTTGCAAGCCCGATGGATCCTGAAGCGAAGAAGGCAAGAGGGAATTCAAAAAACTTACAATTCACGACCCCGTCTGTTCAGCTGGTAAATCCCAACAGAAAATGGACCTAGTTACTCAGAAGTAACGACCAATATAAAAATAAAATAAAAATATAATTTTTATTCAGTTGCAATGCGAAGGCAAAACAATCTTATTTTTCAGTTAGAATACGGAGCGCAGTCCAGCACTCTTAATCGACGATTTTCGACTCTTGTTGGAATCTCATCGGAGGGAACGTAGGTCTGCTGCTCCATACTCCAAGTGACCAACACCGAGAGTTTATCCCCCACACCGCAACTGACATGAATGGACTAGGTGACTAGCGTCACCTGGCAATTGAAAGATTTCAATATTATTCAAAAATATTACTAAAAGATTTTTAAATTGAAAACTTATTGGTCCATTTTCTTGGTAACACCTCCAAGGCTTCTAACTCTCGGTGTTGGTTACTTGGAGTATGGAGCAGCAGGCCTACATTCTCTCCGATAAGACTCCAACAAGAGTCGAAAATCGTCGATTAAGAGTGCTGGACTGCGCTCCGTATTCTAAGTGAAAAATAAGATTGTTTTGCCTTCGCATTGCAACTGAATAAAAATGGAATTTTTATTTTATTTTTATATTGGTCGTTACTTCTTTGAGTAACTAAGTCTATTTTCTGTTGGAATTTACCAGCTGAACAGACGGGGTCGTGAATTGTAAGTTTTTTGAATTCCCTATTGTCTTCTTCGCTTCAGCATCCATCTGGCTTGCAAATTTTAGAAGCCTTGGAGGTGTTACCAAGAAAATGGACCAATAAGTTTTCAATTTAAAAATATTTTAGTAATATTTTAATATTTTTAAATATTATTAATATTGCTATTAGGATTGAAAACTACTTCATCTTTCAATTGCCAGATGACGCTAGTCAGCTAGTCCATTCACGTCAGTTGCGGTGTGGGGGATAAACTCTCGGTGTTGGTCACTTGGAGTATGGAGCAGCAGGCCTACGTTCTCTCCGATGAGACTCCAGCAAGAGTCGAAAATCGTCGATTAAGAGTGCTGGACTGCGCTCTGTATTCTAAGTGAAAAATAAGATTGTTTTGCCTTCGCATTGCAACTGAAGCGCGGTCAATTTTTTTATTTATTTTATCATTTATTGTTTAGAACACACTAAAGTTGATAAGATACCCTCAGTTAAGGAGAAAGTATTAATAATAAAGATATTTTCTTCAGTCAATAGTGTGCTCACTGTCAGTTAAATAGTAACTTGTGGCCTAATATGCCCACACACACCTACTGCAGTAAATACATTAAATTTTTCAAAATTTTGGAATGTGTTTAAATCATAGAACAATTGTAACTTCTGTTTTTAATACAGATTTCAATCCTCTACAAATAACTTCTCATGACTTTTGATGTAACATAATTAGGGAAGCAGGAATTCAACAGTTTAGAATTTTACATTGAGTTTTCTATGGCCCCTTTTCCGATTCACCACCCTGTATACTATATCAAAAAATTGTCCAATAAATATTTTGGGCATTTTAATAAGTCCAACACATAGAACTTAATTTTGTGGATTGGAATAGGATTAATTATAATTGTATTAGCTATAAGTATAACAAAAAAAATTGGTGTTTACCTTCTTTCTTGAATAAGAAAGCATAATTCTTGTTGTTGGCATTCCATTCCTGAACCTTTAAGGCTGCTGCTACCATATCATTTTGATCTCTTTTCTTGTGTATATTATACTTTGTGGACAAATTTGTGAGATCTTGAGTTGTTATTACAGCAAGTCTATCTAGTTGTGGTGTTTCCAACTTTCTTGAATCTTTTAAAATTCTACTGGGTGGCACCCCAGCTATCAATTTTTCTACAACCATTTTTTCTTCTGCTTTTGACAGATGCATGGTTCTTAATTCTTCTTTATGTCCAGCATGTGTTTTCCAATAACTGACGGAAACTTGTCCTTGGTCTCTCAGTTTGCAAATAAGCCTGGAAGGGCACACTCCTTTAATTTTAATTGATCCACCAGCTTTCTCTGTCCTAATTTTATAGTTGGGTTTATATCCTAAAGACAGACAGGTATAAGTTTTAATTATTGCAAGTAACAAAGTATTGGTCTTACCTTGTAGGTCACTTCTGTTACAATCATAGTACATTATCTTATGTTCCTTTCTACGAATTGTTCTATGAGATACATAACTTGTCTCAATTTTCTGCATATCTTTCCATGTCTCATATTCTTGTTTGCTAGAAAATTCAAATGTTATAAGTTCAATACTCACTTGGTGAAGGTCCTGGAGATGTTTTCGTAACTTCTCATGACTATTAAAATTAGTATCTTGCTCACATAAGGGACAAATAATGTGATTTTGATTCATATTGTTAGTCGGCTCATCTATTTTATGTATTTTTTTGATATGACGATTTAGTGAAGACCGAGTTTTAAATATTTTGCTGCAAATATGGCAGAGAGCTTCTTCAGGGTTTGTTGAAATTGATGGAGTACATGAATTCATAATTTCTTGCTAAAACAAAGTTTTGTGTAATTAAATATTATGGTGTTCTAACGAACAGTTTTTTAAACAATAATTAAACAAATTAAAAACAAATGGAAATGAAAAAATGTAAAATTGATATAATATTTGGTGTTATTTGGAAAACGACCGCCAAACAAAGAAATTTGTTTAGTTCTAAAGTTAAAAACAGATAAAACCGCCAAACACCCCAACACACAGTCATAACCTCATTAACCTCACAAAATCTAGATGTTTCACGATAACGCTTTGGTTAAATATGAAAAACAGCGCTCCATGCCGCTTGTATCGGAATTAATTTCAAGCGGGAATTTCAAAATGTAATTTTGGTGGGAAGAAAATGTTAGGTTAAAATATTTGTATAGTTGAAAAAAAAAATAATTTGGTTTTAAAATATGCAAATTATTTTTAATTTCAAATATACAAAATACCATTTGGGAAAAAATAAGACATGACAACGTATTTTTATTTATTTATTTAATACCAGCAAAACCACTTTGTATATACTTTTTTACAAATCGTATCTTTACAAATGAAATTATTAATAGTTATCTTCCAAATACTTCTACAAAAGGGTATCTCAAATGATTGAAACATGTGTGCATCTCTACTTGTTGAGGACTTTCAACTAAAACAAAAAATTAATATAATTGATTTGATAATAACCATATTCATTTCACGTAAAATAATTTGTATTAATTATATATTTTCTGTAGGGGTTACTTACTTGGTCTTGGTGTTACATTCGTTTGCTTCCCTACACCACTAACTGTGTTACTTGTTCTCTAATAACAAATACTTGTTGAACTCACCATGCAAATGTAAGCTAGGAATTTGATCTTCCTAGGGATCTTCAAATCACATTCGTTTTGTTTCAAAAACTGTATTTGAATCCATTTTATCTAAATCAGGATTTTTTATCGCTGTGACTAGGTACACGCTAACGTGTACGCAAATAAAAAAGTTAGGTACACGCTTAAACGTCATCAAAGTCAGTGGTGACGTCACTATTTAGCGTGCATTATAACCATAACATATCATAACCTTACATTTCTCTTGATTAAAATCGCGTTTGGCGTTTGTTTTGTTTTGTTTCTAAATTTCGGTTTCTATGCTAGTATTATTATGGATCAAAATAAAATAATTTTTTCTATAATTGAATATTTTAAATACATAAGAGGAAATGAAAATTCTAGAAGAGTTTATGAAGTCGAGGAAGTCTTTCTAGCAGGTCATATAATTATGTGTAGTACCTAAATTACATATTGAAAAGCAAGACTGCATTGCAATTTCTATTTATGCTCTTTGCTTACAATCATCGCCGCATGTGATCAGAGGACAAATAAATATTGAAAATAATAAAGCAAGTGTGCATAAGATGGAATGCTCTTGTAAAGGTGGACACAGTGGCTATTGTAAACATATTTCAGCTTTCAGCAGTGTTACTACATTGTACCAGGTAATAATTTTTTGTACAAATATATTGTTAAATCAATGTATATATTCCTGGTTTTTTATTATTTTTAGAATACATTTGGAAACTTTAGAAGAGCATTCTCAAACAGATTTACAATCTGCTTGGTCACTAAGAAAAGTAACCAGCAAAGAGCAATAGAAAGCTGTTTCCATACCAGAAATACCTTGTTATAAGGATAAATGGGCCAAACCAATAACCACAATCTCCAGTGAAAAGAAAACAAAAAATATTTTAAAAACTGTTTTATTGCATGCTCCAAAATTTGCATTACATTTGAATCAGTAATTTCTTAGCAATTTATCTTCTTTGTTATTATTAATCATATTTGTATATTGTAGGGTAGGCAGAAGAGAATTACCAAGTAACAGTTTACCCAAATAACAATGACCATCTGAATACACTGAGGAGTGCGCTAATAACCAGCAAAATAATGCAAAAGATGGAAAACACATTAAGTTTGTGAGATAAAAAGAAATGAAACTACTGGAGGTGGGAGATTTAGCGATAAAAACCTAAGAATATATATTTTATTTATTGTTTCCCATCTTTAGACGCATCGGATGAGTTTGGCAACTGCCACTGTCACAGTGACAGTTTTAGTTGACATACTCCTATGATATGTCTAAAGGTGGGAAACAATAAATAGAATGTATATTTTTTGGTTTTTATCGCTAAATCTTCCACCTCCACTAGTTTCATTTCTTTTTATCTCACAAACTTAATGTGTTTTCCATCTTTTGCACTATTTTGCTGGTTATTAGTGCGCTCATCACTGTATATTACTTAATAATGCCAGCCAATCTGTTATTATGATGGAATTAGAAGGCTTAACCGTTGAGATTAATGATTGTAAGGATTTTGTGCAAGCTCATTTTATGGATGATACAGAATATGTTATATGTTGCAACTACAACAAAAATGTCTCAAAGAGAATGGCATTGAACAGCGTAAGTATAGAATTACAGTCTCTAGAATATATGGCATATAATATACCGTGGGTTTAGATTGGATCGCCAAAGCTGAAAAATATTTCAATCCAAACCATTTCACAAACAAATTTGTTAAACAAAGGGACAAACAGTGTGCACATTTGGACTAATTGTTTCTCATAATAACAATTGGTTGGCATATTCTCCAGATGGGGTTATTTTTAATATTGAAAATCCCATACCATTGGTTGAAAAAATGTCCAATTTAAGGTAAATTATAATCACATATTCATAACAAGTTATTTATACGCTCTGACCTTCGCTGGTGTCTCTCCTAGCGGTTACTAATTCAACTTTCACCGGTAATTCTTAAATTTATTATTTAATTGTTATCGTTTAATATTTACAACGCTAAAAAGTAATTAAATTGTAATAGATTTTTTTAAGATTTTGCTAATCATTTTGACGTTCTATTAACCCGCCATTACACGCGCTATGAGGGAATCCCTCACCGTATTTGTTTATAACCAATGAAATTGTGTAAACTAATACGATAACCTTAAGCACCCAGGAAAGCCTTTAGCATGGTTCATGAGAGGGTATGAAAAAGTTATAGAATATTTCAGGCGGTCAGTGTGCTGTGTGATAGTTGAAGGAAGAGACATCCCTCTTCAAGTGAGGGAATTCCTCACTGCGCGTGCAATCACGGTGAAATCACGTTTCTGTTATCTCAAAGAAACTTTTAGGTTTTTACTTAATATTTAGGTAGGTTTAATCAAAATATTATTGTTTGGATTAGGTTAGGAACAGTGGCATACCGAGCGGGGGGTTTGGGGGTTAAAATCGTACCCAGAGCATATAGAAATATATATAAAAGAAAGTAGGAAAATGTAACTTGTCTTTCACAAATAATACAAAAAACTTTCGGTGCCCAAGCTAACCCCCTCCCCCAGAGGAAAATTCCAGATGCGCCACTGGTTAAGAACCCATTTTTAAATTTACCTATTCTAATTGAGAAATAAGCCAGAATTTAACTTGAAAAATTGATTTTATTGACGTTTCGAATTCCACCTCGGACGTCGTTATCAAAAACAAAATATTAATAGTTAATTACATAAATGCCACAAAGAAATAGCTTCAGAACAGTTGTTAATTTTAATTTGTATTTTTAGTCAAATGAATTCGCGTAAAGAACGTTAATTTCTTCAGTGGCTTGCTGAAATTGAAAATTAAGAAAACTTGCTTTTGATCTATATTATTTTTACTTTTGTTTTGTTAAATTAATAAAAAAAATTGGTTTACGACACTTTCTATAATATGTGAGTACAACCCATTTTATATTTATACATGTTGACATTCATTCTTCCTCGAAATAAGTCGAATTGATGTAGGTGAGGGCGACGCTCATACGCGTGCAACCACGTCACAATAGAAGACGCGTGTAACGGCGGGTTAATGAAATATTAATTTCTTACTTCGGATACTTTCACAATTATCATGTAGATGGCGCCAAGATTAATTTATAAGTACATATTACAGAACATTAAAAAACGCAAATTCAGTATTTAAAACGTAAGTATATTTAAGGTAAAAATATATACCACAGCTTTGATCAACTAATATTTTTTATAATTAATGTTTTTAATTTGAATTTTAAATTAATCACTTTGACATTTATGTCAAATTTCCGGTAAACGTTTACAGACTTGTCATTACTGGCGCTCACGAATTTATAAATATCCCCTCTACGTACGAGCTCACAGCGGATAAGTATTCTTTTTTGCAATGGTTTTTTTTATTTATAATTATTGGCTTTGGCATAAACCAATTAGCCAGACTTATTTTTTATTTATAAATAATAAAAATAGCATTTGAAGGGCACAGGGAAAAAAGGAGGAATGTCAGAAATTTTTCATTTTTTGTTTTAGGTTATATTCTGTGCTTCACTATACATAAATAACACTGGTTAAAAATGGGTTGTGTAATGAGATAACACGAATAATAAAATACCTATACAGGAGAAGAAGGTGGAATGTCAGTTCTGAATCAAGCAGAAATAAGTTAAAATACTTTTTTTTGGCCTGTAGCCACAGAGTAAACATACCAAACATGATTTAAAAAAAAATACAATATACAACAAAACATATCATTAATATTATTAGTCTTATAACTTTGAAAACGCTCTCCTGAAAAATTCAACAAAAAGTGACATTCCTCCTTTTCCCCCTGTACCCTTCATTTGTGATCCAATATAAATAGATTGTTCAAATTCTCACACTCTAGGATAAATGTTATTACAGTAGAACCTCGATTATCCGTCAGGGCACTGGACCAAGGGTATGACAGATAATCGAAAAGACGGTTAACACATTCACGGTCATGACTGCATATGAAGTCATTTACTCCATAAGAATATGCGTAGACAATGACAGCGTGTCCGTGAATCTGTTAACAGAACATTAAAAAAAAATAAAACTGCATAGTACAGTCCTTAAATTTTATTTGTATGTTTTGTTTGACAATATAAGAGGTACCTATCTGTGCTCGTACAATCGAATCAATTTGGATTAAAATATTCTGAAATAATTGTTTGTTTTACTGTTTACTGTTGCTTCACATTTTGCAACGACTGAATTTCTTAATCGGCGTAAGATCATGCAATCTACTTTATAGGCTTCTTCTTGTCGAGAGTATCACTCGATGAAATTGTTGCAGTTGCAATGCAGCTTCTCTAGCTACTTTACGCAAAGCTTTGTTAGTTGCAATAGCTTCATCGGCATCGCCGCCATCAAATTCCTAGTAGAGTCCTTTTCATGAGCATTTTTCAGCGTCACAAATGATAGAAAAAAAGGTAAGTCCATGATAATACACATTTATGACATTTATTCTAACATGACTTTTAAATTCTAGTTAAATCTGACAGTCGTCACATTTTATTTGCAATTTGGCATAAAAACAAATCGATTGTGTTTGTGGTCCAACTCTGAATCAAATATAAACAAAAACTGCCTTTATATCTTTTTCATCTGTACTTAGATTTGAATATTTAGAAACTGTCTTTCGGTCCTTTTCCTAGACGAAGAGAAGGTAAATGCGTGGCCTAAGTGTCCTCTATTTGCTTTCTCCTATTTTCGTCGTCTCTGTGCTTATATATTGTAAAAACTGGAGATACATGATGCAGCCAGAAAGCAGTTTATTAACGAAAAGTCTTAGATTTAGAATATTGTTTATTATATTTTTATTTCAATTATGCTAATTGTTTAAAAAGTAGTAAACTTTGTATCTAGGGCTTTTCGTTGTTTTCCTCGTAATACGAGAGATGTCGCTAGATTGAATCTCAAAAGGTGGAATCATTGTATCTCGATGGTTTCCCTTAAATAGGCAGATTGTTGATATTTCTTTCAGAGTTGTGACTGCATAGCTTCACTGAGGATGCTGAAATAGCTATATGGAGATGGTGGTCCAACTCTGAATCAAATATAAACAAAAACTGCCTTTATATCTTTTTCAATTGTGTTTATTGCATTTATAAAATGGTATTTTCTTTAATTTGTATAGTCTTATAAATTGTACAGATTATATTCGTAGATATATTATATAATTCGTAAATAATTTTTTTTTTCGATTATAGCGCCATGTATCGACAAGTAGAATAACTAGAATAAATGTTATAAAATGTCCGTAATCACAGACGTACCTTTTTTTCTGTCACATAAAATTTAATGCGTTAGAAAGAAATCGAAAAACTGTGGCGCACTGAAAAATGCTCATGAAAAGGAATCTATGTGGCAGCTTCTGAATCTGTTTCATCCACCTCTGTTGCCACGTGAATAAAAACAAAAATTGTTTACATAAACAAATGCTGTGGTAGCATAAAGGGACGATTCCGAACAAGACCGCAAACCGCAGACCACAGGGACAGGCTTGCTGGTTCATATGGTTTCTTATGAGCTGTATGTAGAGTAGAGCGGCACTGTCACTGCCGCACGCAGAACGTCGCCACCGCAGACCGCAGTACTGCACCAAAACCAGTAGTGTCGCCGACCGCAGAGCGACAACACCTATTTTTGCTGTTTTTTGAAAATGAGTATTTCAAATGAATAAAAAGAGCAATTAATTAATTGTGTAGCCAAATATTCAGTTATCTACGACACAAGCTTCCTTCAAATTGTTTATTTTTAAATAGAGACCTAGTTGACTTCCTTTTTCTTTTATAATGCAAAATTAAAAGATCGTCGTCATCTTCTTCTTCCATCGTTGTTCATTGCGTCTGACTTCCTACTTATACGACTTTTAATATTATACTATTATAAATTCCCATCGTGCAACGCTGTTGTCGCTATTATGTAGATGCAGTGCAGTTCTGCTCGGAATTGGTCTGACCGCAGACGACACTGTCGCTGCACTCTGCAGCCACTTTCGGAATCGTACCTTAACTGTACATTTCAGAGAATTTCGTTTGGTTTATCGCAATTCTCAAAAACAAAATGAATTGTTGACTCAATTTTTGCTTATGTAGTCAATAGTACAACTTGTGTACGGACCCTGACGGTTAACAGAGGTGTCAGTTAATGGAGAGACGGATAATCGAGGTTCCACTGTACCTATGTTTTCCTAGTAAAATTTGTGTGTTTCTGTTTAGTGCAATTTTTTATATAGGTATATGGTTTTTTTTTTTTTTAAATATTTTTTTTTATTTTTTAATTACTTTTTTTATTTTTTAATTATTTTTTTTTTTCGTTGTTTTTTTGTTCTTTTTTAATTTGCTTATCTTTATTATACCTACTTTTTTAACATATTTGTTTTAAACTCTTTTTTATTTTTTTTATGTTAAGTTTTTTGTGAACACACTTACAATAATATGTTGTGTCGCAGATGGGGAAACACAAAAGAAAACATGGGGAGATTCATTGTAGATAGGTATAGTTTTATTGACTGATAGGGGGTTAGAGAATTGTACCATTGTGGTATAGCTGTTTACTAGTGGAGCTGCTTTTGAGTGCCAATATGGATGGGTAAGTACTAGGACAGTGAGGTTATGGATATTACAAAGATACATGGCATGTTTGGATATGGCCTTAGCCATGAATTTATGACTAATTAGCTGCCTTCTGAAAGATAGTGGAGGTTCTACAGATTCGACTTCAATAATACGTATTGGGGTAGATTTAAGATAACCAACACATATTCTCAAACTTGAGTTTTTCTGGGTCTCTATTTTGCTTCGGCGAGTATGTGCTGCTGTTCTATATAGGTGAGTGCCATAGTCTAAAATACTTCTAACCATTGTTTTATAGAACAGTAAAGCGGTATTTGGATCTGCTCCCCATTTGGTATGGCAGGATGCTCTCAAAATATTCATAGCGTTCTAGGTTTTTTTATTGCATGGTGGATGGTATCTTTCCACAGTAATTTTCTGTCTAAATGGAGTCGAATATATTTAACACAATTTTTTATTCGAAGAATTGGTCCCAATTGTAACTGTCCTCGAGTTTTGTCCCTTTTTTTAGTAAAAATACACACTTATTTTTTTCAGAAAGATTTTGCAATTGTTAGGTAAAGAAAACGGTCAATTCTAACAATCTTTTATCCTTTATTGATGTTAAATATTGGCTACCGGTTTCGGGACTTATAGTTTATGTCCCATACTCAGGCCAGAATGAGAGGTTTTGGTTGCTTGTTGTTAAAAAAAAGTTATAAGATATCAGTTACAAGTAGGCTTGCAGCTAAGGTGTGTGAATGCATTCAAAGTCATCATTTCCTCACTACAGGACCACGTTCACTCGGGTGTCAGGTTGGGACTTTTTTTTAGTTGTGTGTTTTTTAAAAATTCTATCAAACTGTTGTGTCGCTAAATGATACCATATGTACTAGTTGATCTTTTTAAGTACCTATGTTCTGTGTTACAGCTATTTTTGTCTGTTTTCTTCTTAAATCCAATAATGGAGTTCATTGGTGTTTTGTTCTCTTTTAATGTTTGAGATGAAACACTTTTTAAAAAAGTGTGTTCTTAAAATGATAAACCAGACAAAAACAGCTGTAACACAGAACATAAGTACTTAAAAAGATCAACTAGTACATATGGTATCATTTAGCAACACAATAGTTTAATATAATTTTTCAATTTTTAAAAAACACACAACTAAAAAAAAGTCCCACCCTGACACCTGAGTGAACGTGGACCTATCGTGAGGAGATGATGACTTTGAATGCTTTCACACATGTTAGCTGCAAACCTACTTGTAACTGATATCTTATAACTTGTTTTTAACAACAAACAATTAAAACCTCTCATTCTGGACTGAGGATGGGACATAAACTATAAGTCCCGAAACCGGTAGATAATATTTAACATCAATAAAGGATAAAAGATTGTGAGTATTGACCCTTTTCTTTACCTAACCATTGCATTTATGTTGTTCTGAAGCTATTTTCTTGTGGCATTTTTACAATTTTAACTATTTAGAATGGGAAATAAGCCACAATATTATTAAAAAATGATTTTTTATTAACGTTTCGACGCCCAAATCGGGTGCCGTTGTCAAAATATTATTTTGTATATTTTGTATTTTGACAACGGCACCCGATTTGGGCGTCGAAACGTTAATAAAAAATCATTTTTTAATAATATTGTGGCTTATTTCCCATTCTAAATAGTTAAAATTGCATTTATGGACTCACACTTGCAACCGTTTCATCATTATTCTTTTTTGTAGGTGCTACAGAATCAGCGTTTGACGTTATAGAAACATTAAATTACCTGAGAAAGAATGAAAATAACATATACGAATTAAAGGAGCGTCACATGTATTATGGACAAATTCAATGTGGGATGGCAATGTTAAATATAAAAGAATGTTATTTTTTAATTTATTGTCCATATGATGCCAGTATGGGAATTTTAAATGTACCTTATAATGATGATTTTGCCAAGAAATTGCCTTTTAATGTTAAAACTAAATATTTCAAATATATGTTACATTCCATATGCATGTCAAAATAAAGAAACATATTTATTATTGTAAAAATTTATTATCTGCCAATATTGGCGAAGACAAGTTAGTTACAGCTTACAGCACAGATAATGATAAAGATATTTTGTGTATATAGTATAAAATTAGAATGAAGTTTATTACTCAAAATTTTAAATAATTTTATTCGCTGATTTGTACGTTCAATGTGAACTCGAACCGCTGCAATGTCTGAGTTTTGAATTGCTTCTTCATGACTTATTTGTTTTCGTTTTTCTAAAAATGTAGGCCTATAAAGTTTTATATTATGAAGTGAATACAATTCATCAATTAAAAATCCTTTATCCACCATAATTGCAGATACCCTGGCTTAATTTGCTCAATTACATGACTCTTCAAAGATTATTTTGTCTGATGCACGACCACCATATGGTCTACTTACAAAAGTGATTACTCCTGAAGGGGATACCCCTGTCATTAATTTTATGGATTCGGATCCTCTATACTGAGAATAGAAACGTATTCGGCAGCACAAGCACTTTGGTTTATACACCTTTATTTCTGTGCAATCTAGAATGATTTCTGTATCTGCAAAATTAGTAAAACAAATGGGCACATTCTTTTGTAATTCTTCACTTGAAGGCATATATTGCATTGAACAAGTAATCTATTTGCATCAATGTAGTGTCGAAAGGCCTCGAAATTTAAGAAGGTGACGTACATATCAGTCACCCTGGGCACTACGTGTTCCGAGAGTCGGTTCTGATTTCATATTCGTGTTCAGCAATCCCAAAAACTCTTAAGTAATTTGTTTGCATCAATTAAGTGCCAAAACCCTCGAAACTATAGATGACTTACCTTAGTAGTAACCCTCGGCACCAGGTGCTTCGGAGGTTGGTTCTGATTGCATAGTCGTGTTCAGTGATCTCAAATACCCCCCGAATAACAAAATCTGACCATTAATATATATTGATTTTGACATGTTTATGTACTTTTGGATGCATTCTTTACTGCAATTATGCATTTCCACCCATTTTTCTATTGAAAACTTTCTCCTGTTTCACCATTTCCCTAAAAGTCCATTTATTTTTTCCTAAATGCCTTGGTCTATCTGTATTTTATTGTTATGATCCAAAAATCTGAATAATATCTGCTGGGACCAAAAAAATTCATTTTTAATTATTAATTAGTCTGGACAAAATTATGTCGGGCACCCCTTGTTTTTAATAATTTGTAACATAATAGATTTACGTATAATTTCTATCCATTAAATAGATCAGTGAAAGTCGTTATATCGGATCTTAATACGAAATACTGAGAAATGCGATTCTCGATATGATTACCGGTACTCAAATATAAAAGTAATCGAAGTAACAAATAATGTAAAGGATTACTTCATACAAAAGCAACGACATCAACATCACTGCTATAGAAAAACATTTGTTATTAAGGGAAGCAATAAGAAATATGGAAAATTATAATAAATCAATGTGTATACAGTGATGAGCGCGCTAATAACCGGCAAAATAACGCAAAAGATGAAAAAACAATACCTACCTACATATTGCGAAACAAAAAGAGATGAAACTAGTGGAGGTGCAAATTATCGTTATAAACGTAAAAATTAACATTACATTACATAGTTTTCCACCTTAACACGTGTCAGAGGAGTATGACAACTGTCACTGTGACAGTTTTTATAAAATACTCCTGCCACAGACATCTAAAAGGTGGGAAACTATGTAATGTAATGTTAATTATTTATACGTTTATAATGATAATTTCCACCTCCACTGGTGTCATCTCTTTTTGTTTCGCAGTTTATTATGTTTTCCATCTTTTGCGTTATTTTGCCGGTTATTAGCGCGCTCATCACTATAATACAATAATTCAGGTTAGCAAAATAAATGATTGTGCGAAAGCTCAAAAAATTATTTTTTATTTCGTTTTCTCTTTAGTCCTATAACAGTTTCATCTGCACCTTTAGGTCTTCCTTTCACTTTAATTTTCGGCGGTAATACTATTTTACTTATAACTAAAAAAAATATATATATTAATTTATAGCGATTACAAATAAAACGTATATGAAAATCTTACTTTGGATTTTTTTGTTGCTTTCATTAGGATCTAGAAAAGAATAAATATTGTTGATTATATAAGTTTATTTTAACAATAATTTAAAACAATCAACAAACCGGTTATATATGAGTCTCCGCTGTCTTTTGGTATAGGTAATTGACCATGTCCATTTTCTGATAAAATTTCCGTGTTATTTTGATCTTCCATTTGATCTATAAATTCAACTTCTACATTAGGCATTTCGGCAATCAGTAAAATCTCATCAGCTAGAAAAGAAGAAATATTGTTAATTATATAAGTTTATTTAACAATAATTTTAAAGCTCAACAAACCAATTATATTTGTGTCTAAGATGTCTTTTGAAATAGGTAGGTGACCATGTCCTTTTTCAGAAAAACTGTCCTTGTTATTTTGTTCTTCATTTAGATCTACGAGTTCAACTTCTGCATTATGCATCTCGTCAGTTACTAAAATCTCGTTAACATCAGCTAGAAAATAAAAATATTGTTACTTGTGTAAGTTTATGTAATTCTAAAGCTCAACAAACCTTTTATATTTAAGTCTAAGTCTTTTGGCCTAGCTACTTGATCATGTCCATTTGCAGATAAAATGCCACAAAAACCATTTGAATCTTCATTATTTGCAATAATGCTCTGATCTGTATTTTCGTCAGTGCTACTAGAAATTACATTTAAGGCTACTTCATGACCTTGTCTCCAGGCAGTCTCTATTGCTTCCAGTATCTTCATTTTGTAACTGAACGAACTACCAGAAGATAGACTAGCTAAATTTGCCAGCGAATTTGTCACAAAAAGAGCCTTTTTTCTCTTTTGGTTTACTGTCTGTATACTAGGAGAAACAGCCTGTGTCACAGAAAACGGTTGCAAAGAAATGTTCTCGCTTGTAGTGGTAACTCCTTTTGCAACCCTTTGATGTTTTATATAAAATTCTTTAGACCATCTTTCATTGCATAAACTTTTGTCAAATAACTTTATTTTTTCCACTAATCTAGTGGCAAAAATGTGCTTACAGGGTAGAAGCATTGATGTAAAGTTTATGCAAGTGCATTTGTTTGTAAAAACAATGTATTTGTTCCCATTTGACTCCGCTTCGTACATATTCAAATTACGGTCTTTTAAAGTAACTACAACTTGTTTTGAGGCGACGATTTGAAACTGAACATACTTGTTTGCATATGGTGTTAAATATTCTTCGTAATGGATTTCACAACTATCCTTACTAAACAATGTTATAGGCCTTGTTAAAATTAATCTAGCTGTTCGATTATTCCTTTCATGCTCATGAGAATGTAAAAAAATAAAAAAACTTTTTACGAACTGTGCTAACCCACATAACAATTTCATGTTCTTAGTAGATTCATAGAACATACTTTTCAGAAAAAGTATATACTTAGAATATGCGTAATTACCATTGCGAATGTGCAGAGCATATACTGAGTATATACTACATTACAGTACTTAAACGTTCTATGTATATACTTAGAATGTACTACCGCACTTCTTTTCAGTATATACCAAGAACATACTTTTTAGAAGATTCTAAGGAGGTGCTATAAACCTTCAATTTATATACTTAGAATGTACTATCGCACATATTTTAAGTATATGGGAAGAATATTCCAAGGAAGTGCTATATACCTTCTAGTTACATACTTAGAATGTACTAGGGCACATATTTTTAGTATATGGGAAGAATATTCCAAGGAAGTGCTATATACCTTCTATGTATATACTTAGAATGTACTATCGCACATATTTTTAGTATATGGGAAGAATATTCCAAGGATGTGCTATATTTCTCAGAAGTATGTTTTCAACATCACCCAATCTCATCCTAGGTTCTACTAATATATTATATTTACATATTCTAATTGCATATGAGAATGTATAGTTATTGCATTCTACAATATTACGTAAAAAGTAAGTATAAAATGTATAAACTTTAGTTATATAGTGTTATGTTCGTGTAAAACTCCCTTAACCATGAATGTAGGTTGGTACTACTGTCATCTGAACGACAGCGGTCACATACTTAATACTGCGATAGAAAATGGAAACCATGTGCATAATTCTTTAAAATAAAGTATTTTACATCGAGTATTATTTCATTACAAATACTTACGTCCTTTAAGTACAAAGGACTTGACATTTGGCGACGAGGATAATGGATACAAATATTACAGACACTACATCAACTACAACGTTCCAACTACAGCCGGTACAAACACGAGTTCCTCGACTACAACTGCGATAGTTGCACCTGCTACAGCTCCAGTAATGTCTACACAAGTTTCTACATTCCAGTTTTCCGTTGAACCTTTTAACCAGACAGCTACAAAATGGTCCAGGTGGGTAAAACGGCTGGAAGGAGCATACAAAGTTTTTAAAATTCCAGAGGAAATGAAATTGCCCTATTTACTACATTACATGGGGTCGGAAGCATACGATACACTGTGCGATAAACTAGCTCCAGAGGTCCCTGAAGACAAGTCATATGAGGATACAGTTAAGTTAATGGATAATTTTTACAACCCTGCACCACTTGAAATTGCTGAAATATTTAGGTTTCAATCAAAAAGACAAGCAGAAGGCGAAAGTATACAAGAATACCTACATTCTCTACAGAAACTTGCCATAAACTGCAACTTTTCCACATATTTAAAAAGTGCTATACGAAATCAGTTTGTTTTTGGTTTACAGTCAAAGAGGATTCAAGCCAGACTATTAGAAACAAAGGGATTGGACTTGGACCGAGCCGTAGAAATTGCAGCAAGCATGGAAACTTCAGAAAAGGATAGTAATCAATTTTCTCACAACAATAATTACAATCAGGCTAGTATAAATGTTTTAAATGCGAAAGCAAAAAGTTTTCATAAAAATACAAACACTAGTAAATTTAATGATAATAATACAGTAAATAATCATAGTAGCTCTCCTAATAATACTTTTACAATGTCAAATAACCGTAATAGGGCTTGTTATAGATGCGGAGACACCTCGCATTTAGCCGATAAATGTAATAAAAAGCATTTAATCTGTAACTTTTGTAAAAACGTCGGACACATTCAAAAAGTTTGTTTAAAGGCACAACAAAATTCACACAGGCAAGTAAATTCAGTAAACTCTGCTCAAGAGGTCTTAGAAGTAAATGCTGGAAATTGCAAAGATAAATTTTTTATAAATTTAAAAGTGAATGGTAATATTTTAAATTTTGAAATTGATTCTGGCGCTGCTGTTACAATCATAAATAAAAATATATTTGAAAAATATTTTCCTGCATTACAATTACAAAAATCGGATGTTAAATTAACTACATACTGCAAAAATAATTTGAATGTTTTAGGTTTAGTTTCAGTGGAGGTTGAGCACCAGGAATTAAAGCACACTCTAAAGTTGTATGTGGTGGATGGTGATGGCTACTCACTGGTTGGTCGAGAGTGGATACATGCTCTGGAAATCAATTTACATCAGGTAAATACAATTCTACATGAAAATTTTGAAATTGCAACTTTGTTAGATAAATATAAACATTTATTTGAAAAGTCAGTTGGTGAAATAAAAGGGTTAGAGGCTGAAATTTATCTAAAACCTGGTACTAAAGCAAAATTTTGTAAGGCCCGTCCTGTAGCTTTTGCATTACGCCCTAAAGTTGAGGCAGAATTAGAGTCCTTAGTAAATCAGGGAGTCTTAAAGAAAGTAGCATTTTCGGACTGGGCAACTCCTATTGTTCCTGTAGTTAAACAAAATGGGGACATACGCATTTGTGGTGATTTTAAAATCACATTAAACCCTTGCATTGAAGTGGATGAATACCCTTTACCTACACCAGATGACCTACTTTCCCAATTAGCAGGTGGGGACAAATATACAAAAATAGATATTACGAAAGCTTACTTACACTTGCCAATAAAAGATGAAATGAAACATTTACTTACATTAAACACCCATAAAGGTTTATTTCAACCAAATCGATTAATGTTTGGAATTGCTAGTGCTCCTGCCAAATGGCAACGTTTAATGGAGCAAATGCTACAAGGAATAGATGGTATTTCAATATTTCAGGATGATATAAGAATTACAGCTCCAAATAATACCTTACATTTACAAAGACTTGAACAAGTTTTAAAGAAATTATCTGAACATAATTTACATATAAATTTGGATAAAAGCGAATTTTTCAAAGACGAGATTGACTACTGTGGATATAAGATGAGTAAAACGGGTGTGTCTACTAGTGCAGATAAGGTAACTGCAATTGCAAATGCTCCAATACCTACAAACAGAACTCAAGTTCGGAGTTTCTGTGGCCTAATTAATTATTACAGACGTTTTTTAAAAGATACTTCTACAATTTTACAACCATTAAATAATTTACTTAAAAAGAATGTCAATTTTAAATGGTCGAATACTTGTCAAACTG
The DNA here is from genome assembly GCF_917563875.1 of Diabrotica virgifera virgifera. Taxonomy (NCBI): domain Eukaryota; kingdom Metazoa; phylum Arthropoda; class Insecta; order Coleoptera; family Chrysomelidae; genus Diabrotica; species Diabrotica virgifera. Next base: position 133,498,397 of record NC_065449.1, on the reverse strand, counting down.
CGTTTGACAAAGCAAAAAAACTCATTTGTTCTAGAAATGTTTTATGTCACTATGACCCAAATTTACCATTAGTCCTAGCAACTGATGCATCACCCTATGGGGTAGGTGCAGTACTTTCACATATCTTTTCAGATGGTACAGAGAGACCCTTACAGTTTGCTTCTCAAACTCTTACTACTACACAGCAAAGGTACTCACAAATAGACAAAGAAGCTTACAGCATAATTTTTGGAGTAAAAAAATTTTACAATTATTTATGTGCTAGGAAATTTACTTTGCTCACTGATCATAAACCGTTAGTTCAAATTTTTGCACCTGATAAAAGCCTACCAGTTTTAAGTGCAACAAGAATGCAACATTATGCAATTTTCTTACAAGGTTTGAATTATGACATTCGTTACAAAAATACAGATTCTCATCTCAATGCTGACGCACTTTCACGTCTACCTATAAAATCAGAACAAAATTTCACACATGATGAGCCAGATATTTTTGAAATAAATCAAATTGAAACTTTGCCTACAAATATTAGAGATCTAGCTTTTCATACAAAAAATGATCATACCTTAAAAAAATTACTTGTTGGGTTAAAAACAGGAAAACCTGTTGATAAACGATTTAGCTTCAATATAAATCAAGCTGAATTTTCATTACAATCTGATGTTATTATGAGAGGACAAAGAGTAGTTATACCTACTAAATTGAGAAATAAAATTTTGACAGAATTACATACTGCACATTTTGGAATAGTTAGAATGAAATCTTTAGCTCGTAGTTATTGCTGGTGGCCTCACATAGACCAGGATATTGAGTCACTTTGTAAAAATTGTTTAGAGTGCAATAAGCACAAGAACAACCCAATTAAAGATAATTCTCATATATGGGAGCCACCAAAATTTTGTTTTGAACGAGTGCATGCTGATTACGCTGGACCTTTCAATGGAGGTTATTATTTTATATTGGTAGATTCCTTCAGTAAATGGCCTGAAATTCATTTTACAAAAAATACTACTACAAAAACTACTATTGAAATTTGCCGAAAAATTTTTACAACTTTTGGTATTCCTAAAGTTTTTGTTACAGACAATGGTAGACAATTTGACTCTCATGAGTTTAGAACTTTTATGAAAGATAATGGAATTACACAAAAATTTACTGCACCCTACCATCCTGCAACTAATGGACAGGGAGAGAGATATGTCCAAATACTAAAAAAATGTTTAAGGGCTATGCGAAGTGAGGGAAATGACAGGGAGTTTGAATTATGTAAGCTACTTATGCAATACCGCAGAAGCCCACATACAGTTACAGGTAAAAGTCCCTCAGAACTTATGTTAGGAAGACAAATAAGGAATAGATTAGATTTACTTAAACCTTCATGTAGTGATAGAGTTACCTATACTGATATGAGTCTAAGAAACTTTGATATAGGAACTAGGGTTTCCGTGAGGGATTATTTTCATTCTAAATGGCAATTTGGCATTATTGTACTCAGATTAGGGTTATTGCATTATTTAATTCAGTTAGATGATGGTAGAACATGGAAACGTCATGTAGACCAAATACGGCAAATTGGGGAATATACTCCATCTCAAAATAATCCAACATGTTACATTCCGGATACCATTACTCACAATTTGATTCCGAGGGAGGCATCAATTCCAGAGCACAGTGTCTCACCACCACCTACCGAAGTGATTACTGATGAATCCGAAATTTCAAACAATATGGAAAGTTCGAATAGTGTACCTGGGGCTCAAACTGAAACTGAGGAACCCATTTTAAGGCGTTCCACTAGAGTAAGGAAACCTGTTACCAGACTGAATTTGTAAGTACTTTTACTTCTAGTTAACTTTTGTAATTCATGGTCAAGGGAGGAGGTGTTATGTTCGTGTAAAACTCCCTTAACCATGAATGTAGGTTGGTACTACTGTCATCTGAACGACAGCGGTCACATACTTAATACTGCGATAGAAAATGGAAACCATGTGCATAATTCTTTAAAATAAAGTATTTTACATCGAGTATTATTTCATTACAAATACTTACGTCCTTTAAGTACAAAGGACTTGACATATAGGTACCTATGTATAATAAATATTATATGGGTAAGTAGCCTATATATAAAATATAAGTAATATATTTAGTTATTATGTGCACTTCAAAATAAAAATGCTGCTTATATAATTATATAATAGCCAAATATATAATATAATATGTATGTAAATTACTAAAATTTATAGGTATCTATATACATTATACATACTTTTACTTACTAGGTATTTAGGAAATATTGAAGTACCAATATGAATTTATTATTTTCAAGCTGCTTTTTATGTTCTTAAAATGTTTTAGTCCTTGTAGCTAGAAATACAGTCGCTTCTTCCTCACAGCGTAGACATAAATGCCTTAACTGTACTGGAAACTATTTTCATATTTTGCCTTTTTGTTACCTACCCCCTTCCCTTGTGCAGGTATAAAATATGCAATGCAAGGGTCAGAATAACAATGAATGGCCGTTTCCGGATTCCCGAAAATTATAGGTAAAAATATTTTTATGGTATAAACTCAAATCAAAATGGTGTATTAATTTCAATTGAAAACGAAACGAGAATTTCTCATTTTTCTTCAATAGAATTAGGTTTTAAACTTTTTTACCATACAATTAAAACGGTTTAAAAAAAATTATGAATTAGATAGTTCAGTAGTACCTACCAAAATACCTAAATTTGATTAATTATTCTTAACGCAAAGTTGATAATCTATAGGCTAACATTATTCTTCTTCCTATAGGTACATACAGTATATTCTTTTTAAGATATTTTAAAAGTATATACAAGTATGTGTTAAGCATATACTTTTGCATATACTTACGCATATACTAAGAATATTCGATTAAGGTATATTCTAAGAATAAACTTTTACGAACATTCCGAGATACTACGTACACGAATGTGCTCAGTATATTCGGTGCAAGAATATTCTTCGAAGCACATGCAAAGAACATGAAATTTAGAATGTTTTTCATGGTACATGCTATGCTTGTACTACGCATATACTAAAAAGGATATACTTCGACGAATGTTGGCAGGATATGCTTAGAACATGATGCGAACATCATTGTTATGTGGGAAGCTACTGTTTTTCTCTATTACTTGCTTTAATTTTCCATTAATTGCTTCCAACCTATTGTTTGTTCTATTTAATAAATTACCATGACACATACTGTAAACCGTCCATTCGTGTTTTATGTCATGCCAGTTTTTGTTGTAGTAGTTAATTACCAATTGCGAAGCAGTTTCTTGCAAAAGTTGATAATTTCGGTCATATTCTTCTTCACTTCCGCTGTAGACAAGATTCTGTAAAAGTTCTAGTGTTTTCATTCGTTCCTGATTTGTTAGATTCATTTTTTCTTTACACATTTCCCTTTTCATCGTCTTCAAAGTATGGAATAAACAAATATATACTTGGGCTTGAGGAAAAATTTCTTTTATCACATTTCTTTGTAGTAAATCCTTATCACCCATAAAACACTTTATTTGATTTTCACAAATAGAATTCTCTTCTTTAAAAATATTCATAAACCAAGAAAATGTTTCTTTGTCTTCGTGTGCAGTTAAGGCCACGGCAGCGATTTCACTCTGGCCATTCGAATCTTCAACTAGCATTATAAATACAGTAAATCCTAGATTTAATAACTTGTAGGTACCATCTACAGAGACAAATTCAGGCCAGGATTTAATTGCTCTCCTCATGAAATCAGTAGAAAAATATAGAGCTTTAAATTGGTTTACAGAATCATGTAAAATGTGAACATTGCATTCTAAAAAAATAAATATAAAGTAACTACAGGGCGATTGATTAGTGTGATAAAGCTCGGTAGATCTGCTATAATCCGGATTTGATAATCAGTAATCGTAAACTTTCAGTTTTAGACAATTCAGCTATGGCTTTACTTACAACCCACATAACAATTTCATGTTCTTAGTAGATTCATAGAATATACTTTTCAGAAAAAGTATATACTGAGAATGTGCGTAATTACCATTGCGAATGTGCAGAGCAGATACCGAGTATATACTACATTACAGTACTTAAACGTTCTATGTATATACTTAGAATGTACTACCGCACTTCTTTTCAGTATATACCAAGAATGTTCTTTTTAGAACATTCCAAGGACGTGCTATAAACCTTCTATGTGTATACTTAGAACATACTACCGCACATCTTTTTAGTTTATACCAAGAAGGTACTTTTTAGAATATTCCAAGGAAGTGCTATAAACCTTCTATTTATATACTAAGAACGTACTACCGCACATCTTTGTCTGGGAAGAATATTATATTTTTAAGAATATTCTAAGAAAGTGCTATCAAGTGCTATATTGCTTAGAAGTATGTTTTCAGCATCACCTAATCTCATCTTAGGTTCTACTGGTTCTACCAAATATCTATTTACATATTTTAATTGCAAATAAGAATGTAGTTAGTACCTACATTCTACAATATTACTTAAAAAGTAAGTACATATTTATAAATTTTAGTTATTTATATAAATCATTATATAATATTTAGCTAAACTAAACTATGCATAATAAGTAACTAAAATTTATATAATACTTATATGTACTTACCTATTTAAGTAATATTGAGTTATCAAAATAGATTATATGTATTTTGAAGCACCGCAAACAAAATAAACAGATTATGTATGTTCTTTAGTCCTAGTACTACATCATTCGCCTTCATCCATAGAACTGCATAGATCCATAGATGATACAAATAATGAAATAATGCCTGTTTTCTTTTTCATATTTCACGGTTTTTTCCTATCCCTGATCCATTCAGGTAAGAATAGAAATGGTCAGAATATGATGGGGGGGGGGGGGGGGGTTATGAATGTATTGTTGAATAACAAAATCGGTGGTCAGTGTTGCCAAACGGAGAGAAATTTCCCTTTTTGCGGGAATTTTCAACATAAAAGGTGATAAAGGGAAAAAGTTAACTCAAAAGGGAATTATTGTTCCAGTCCAAATTGTAAAATATTAAGAAAAAATCAAAATATTTGAAAATAATTCAACATATCTTCTCAGATTTTGTAAACAGGAGGGAAGTTTTTTTTTTTATAAAAGTGGGAATTTTTAAGGTAAGTTGGCGGAAAAAGCTTACTCGACGGTTGGCAACGCCAAAGCCTTTGGTTGCTTTGGTTGTGCAGTTTGGCACGTTTTGGTTCTGCGAAATGGCCTATTGAATTGAATGTACCTAAATTCAAATTCCAAGGATGTAAAAATACTAATGATTCATGATAAACTCGAAATGGTAAAGTCATTTCAATTATGAAAACGAATTTTTAATAGTATCTATGTAAACGTTAATACAATTAATGTTTAGACTTTTTTACCCTACAACAATTTTGAAATGAAATTCGTCCAATACTACCTACATACATAAATTTTATTAATTATGTATTCTAAAATATAACGAAGTTGATAATCTATAAGGCTAATATTATACTTCCTATACATACAAAGTATTTTTAAGATATTTTAAAGGTATCTACTTATAAGTATGTGTTAAGAATGTACTTATAAGTATGTGTTAAGAATATTCGATAAAGGTATATTCTAAGAATAAACTTTTACGAATATTCCGAGATCCTACGTACACGAATATACTTAGTATATTCGGTACGAGAATATACTTTGAAGTATATGCAAAGAACATGAAATTTAGAATGTTTTTTAAGGTAGATGCTATGCTTGTACTACACATATACTAAAAAGAATATACTCCGACGAATGTTGGTAGTATATGCTTAGAACATGATGCGAACATCATTGTTATGTGGGAATTTGGAAAAATTTAGACACCTAATTCATAATTTGCTCTAAAAAATGAAAATATCTCGAAAACTAATAAATTTAGACAGAGAATATTATATATGATAGTAACATAAAATACACGGTTTCCATTTAAAACTACTGAGAAAATAGTGTACTTGTGTTTTGAGTCACCCTATATATTCGATATAATAAAAATTAACAATATTAACCATTCTTAAAAATTTTGACAATCAATAAAAATATGGCACCAATAAACCAACGCTGTTATATTTATTACAGGGACTTGAACTTGTTATTACGATTTTTATAGAAAATTGGTTATAACTTTGTAAATACCCTGTATAACATAGGTATAGGTAATAAACCTTTATATTTTTGTGATGGGGAAGTTAAGAACATTTCGAATATAAAATAAAATATAGAGTGTTCCATTTAAAAAAGCAAAAGTTTTGTCTGCCACTGTTATATCGAACACCCTATAACATTCCAACTAATTTTGTAATATAAAGCTCAAAGTTGGCTATGCTACTAACTTTTATTGCTATTTATTACTATAGCGGATCTACTGAGCTTATCACACTAATCAATCACCCTGTATATTTTATCTATATAGTAACTCACTGTAAATATCTTTCAACTCCTTTACTACATGTTCTAAATCATTACTAGCACTTTTCATACCATATGCAATGTTAGATAGATCTTTCATTGTGCTTACCCAAGTAGCAATTTTTCGACGCATTGGTTGTCAGTACAAACAAATGCACTGTCTACAACGTTGCCCGAGAGCATTTTCAGTTGTTTCGGCCAACGTTCCCTACCCCGACTGACATTACGATGTTACAACCCTGTAGTTATACCACAGTTATACGCAACTAATTTATTACCACTGTGACAACTACAACTACATATCACAGTTCAGTTTTTTCAACGTTTGCGGCAACTTCTAGAGGAGAAAAAGAATTTACTTTATAACCTTATTTTTTTCTTATTATTATATATTTTATTTTGATGGAAATTTTCGATTTATTTAACAACCTGTTTATTTGTTTTTTAGCTGGTTTCCATTCCATTGTTTTATCAATAATGGTAGATTTGAGATTTGATAACCTGAGATAATTTGATAATTTGAGATTTGTATCTGCTTTGGTAGACAGGGTTGCCAGGTCAGTTTTTACTCTTTCAGTAGTTTTGTTTTTACAAAATCAGTAGATTCTTTTTAGGCCATGTAAATACGGTAATACAGTGATATGCACATCCGTCCTAAATGTCCCAAGAGGAATTCCACAAAATTGGAAACCTAATTATTCCAAACCACCAACTGGTAATTACCATTTTTTAGCTAAAATCTACTAAATCAAAAACTAAAATATACTTAAGGATTTTTGGGATATATTTGGGATTTTTTATAATAAAAACAACAGCTAACTTAAGGGGATAGGCGCAAAATGTCGTCTGTTAAAATGTTCAATGTATTTTAAATGTTTTCATTTTTTGAGAATCCTTAGAAAACTAATATGTAAGTATTTTTTAAAAATTTAAACGCACAAAGAAACATTACGTTATTACCGAGGACCGACAGTCCCTGAAAACTTCTATAATGTTTATTTTAATACGTTACAGGGGTGAAAAAAAGAAAAAATTTAGTGTGACTTTTAATTCCAAAAATCTCGTTCAAAAGAAACGTTTTGGTTTTTCTAAATAATGCAGTCTTTCATTCTGCGTTTAAATTTTTCAAAAATACTTATTACAGTTTCCTCATGATTCGAAAAAAATGGATCAAATTCTGTTGAAATATACCAAAAATCTACTAAAAAATATTACCTACTAGAATTTTTTTAAAAATACCAAAAATCTACCAAAAAAGTAGAAATCTACTAAATGTGGCAACGCTGTTAATGAGAATGATACACTTTTGACACTGGTCACATGACCTCTGTCACCCAATAAGAGGGTGCGTTCTAAAATGGTTTTGATAGTCGGCGCGACCGGGTTTGGTTGGCGATTGGACTTCTAAGTTGTCTTATCCGTCTAAGGTTGGTAATAAGGTATTTTTTTAGTAATATCGGTAATATTGTTTAATGCGCCATTTTAGTTTTACTTGAGATTTTTGGGATGTAAAGAAAATGAAAACACAGAATATAAAAAATGCTGGCATTTTCTGATACCTTTAAAAGCACCATCAATACATTAAATTTATACAGAACATCTTTAACATAAATTTTGACTTTTATATTAAAATTTGATTTTTTAAATTTGCATATTTTTTATCAAAAATGTCATAAAAAGGAGCGCGTGTGTTTTTTAAAGGTGAAATATCGATATTTGACGGTAATCTGAGATGCGTTTATAAATTTCACACCAGGTAATAAGTCCTTTATGTATTTATATAAATTTAAATACCCAATACGATGTCAAAACAGTTTACTTGTTGGTTTTCGCATTCACCATACAGGTGTTAAAAATATAGGTAAAAAAACATAACTAGTCTGACTCCTTGAGCAACCATTGCACCCATTTTTATAGTCGCTTCAGTTGTCTTATGCAACGTTTACGAAGCGATGTTGCTTAAACAGGAGGTTGCCTAGGCAACGTCAAGACAACTCAAAAATCGTCCACCAAATCAGTGCAGAATAGGGTCGTCTTCTAGGCAATAACAACGTTGTAAGAAAACGTTGCCACGCGGTAGACAACGTTGTCGCGTCGACAAATTGCTACTTGGGTAATTTTCCAGTTGAACACAACATTTTTTGTTGAATTAACTTTTTGTTCCCACGGACATCCATTAAATTCTCGACAATGCTTTGTTCGTTAGAGTTTAGCTTACGGTTTGTTGGCAAATAATCGTACACCACCTAAAATGGAGAGGGTGATAAAATAACAAATCACCATTAAAAATAAAAAAAAACGCTGGATGGAAGGGCCGGGAACTTTATCGTACCGATCTATTATCGTTTATCGTACTAGATACTGGCATTCTATAAACATAACAAAGTTGCTCGTTGTTTGATATTTTAGATATATATGTATACTTAATTGCATCTATTTTCTTCTACAATACCTTTTATTATATATTGTTATTTCTATGTCCAAAAAGTTGGATGAGTTTAAAATAAATGGTATTTGAAAAAAATTAGATCAAATCATTTAGCGCATTTTTAAATTTTCCTAAATCTCTTCCTTTTTCTCCATGTAACTTGAAAACAATAAGAGATACAGTAATGACAGACCAACAAAAAAAAATTATCTAAAGTAGCGTTTCTAAAGAAACCCTACATATTTGTATAGTATCTTTTTTTCATATCTTTTATCATTTTCGAATTACATGGAGAAAGAGGAAGATTTTTAAGAAATTTTAAAAATGCGCCCTAATTTGATCTTATTTTTTTTTTTTTTCAAAAACCAGTCATTTTAAACCCGTCCAACTTTATGAACATAGAAATAACACTATAATAAAAGGTATTGTAGAAGAAAAACGATGCATTTAAATTTTGGTGGATGGGGGGTAAATAGGTAGGTATATACTTCTCAATTTTCCTTAAAATACATTAGTCATCAATTTTTTTGTACCATATCTCGCTTGGTTTGAACATAATCGACATTTAACGGTGCTCGTTTTAAACGCCTTTTTAAGCACTACAAAAGGTATTGGTAACATACACCTAAAATCTACGGTTCCTCTGTTATTTCAAGTTTAATACGCACCGATTTGAGCATGAAACCAAAAAACAAACTCGCTTTCCACCTGCCATATCTCTTTTTGTATTATAAAATAGAATATGAATATATATATATATATATATATATATATATATATATATATATATATATATATATATATATATATATATTTATCCCTTTTCAACGAAAACTTTTCGTTTATAAATTTGCAAAAGTCTGTGTGTTATTGCGTCGCCGCTCCTGCAATGCTTAGAGCAGATGTATCGATGGATTCTTATGTAGTTTTGTCTTCTGAATCCAAATCTGAAAACGGCATTTCGATATCTCAAACCGTCTTCGAGATAATCGACCTCGAAATCTAAAATGTGACGTCACAATCCGGTTATCTCCTACCAGGCACTAAACGTCAGCTGAAATCTTTGATTAGGAAGTAGGCTACTTTTTTTTAATCTGAATTTGTTAAGCAAAGCAAATGTTATTATTTATATTTGAGTTTGACACTTCGTTAATGTCAAAGTAAATTTTAAATTATTTAGCTATTAGGGAGTTTTTGTTGCTACGTAACGTACGCATCTCCGTATACGTAAAGCAACTAACGTGTCGTAGAGGATGAATGTTAAAATAGGTAGTTTTTGTAACTGCCTTAACGTAACGTAAAGCAAATCGTAAAGTCATTTTTAAATTCCGTTGACATTCAAAAAAATAAAACAATGTTCACACAATATACAATTAATATACAAATGTAAAAAGATAAATGAATGATGAAATTGTATGGTTTTAATTGCTTCTATTTAAATATAAAAATATTATTTTTCCTTAGGTTAAATTTTTTTTATTTTTGTTTATACCTACTTTTTAGTTGTAAATTATTGTATACCTACATCAGAATTCCAGTAGGTATAATGTAAATAGTTTGGTAATATTTATTTGAAAATTTTACTGAAACTAGGTCATTTGTTTATATAGTTATTAATTGTGGTGATCACTGTATTTCTTAAATTAATACAAGATTTGTTTGTTTTGCTTTATTAATAGACATCTTAAAAACAATAAAATTTTAAATCTATTATGAAGTTCCAATTTCCAATTACAAACACAGAATAATTTTACTCAAATAGACTAAACCAATAACCAATATAACCTTAAAATGTTTATAAACGGGTAGTACAAGGGTAGTACGCTGATGAAATGTTCATTTGGTAGGTAATCGGGCAAGATCCTCGTGTGCATTCGGTGACTTTCGGCTCGATAGGGATGCGTATGAACCTAACGTACCAGCCCGTAACCTTAAGGCGGCGCCAGATATGCGGTATTTGGCAAATACTGAACAAGTGCTTGCTAAATATCAAATTTTTGAGTGCTCATGAAAGTGTTCGTTAAACGGCAAGCACCTTGCACCACATATTCGAGATTTTTCGTATATCGAGCCACTGTGGGAACAGCAAATATATTCTAAACGAACAAACAAAGGTACATAATGGATAATGATACAGAGCTTCTTATAAATTCAGCTGCTTTTGTCATTATGTCTGGTGGAAGTTTATTATTAAATAGCAGAAAAAAAAGCAATTTGCATTCCATATTATGGGTTCATTTTCATATGCATCCAATAATTGTAAAATACTTTCATTGGTCCACTCCATATTTATTATTTTCAATATATTCTACACTCTGTGACAATAACTAAACTACTTTAATAAAAGTTATAAACTTTAATCTAACCTAAAAAACTTGCTTGTGTTTGCAAAAATATGTGGATGACACTAAAAATATTCAAATGGCGAATATTTGTTTACTTTGAAGTGTTGAAAAGACCGACAACGTACGGGAACACGACAAATATTCGACAAGCACTAAAATTGGTCAATGCCAAATAGCAAGCAACCCATCCACACTAATAGGCAAATAGCAAGCATTTGCTCGGTATTTGCCAAATACCGCATATCTGGCGCCGCCTTTAGGTAATGCGTATCTCGATACGGTAGTTCAACCATTAATGCGCAAGCGTATATGTCAAAAAGATGCGTTACGTTTACGTATTTGTGTGCACAAAAACTCCCTATTAATAAAATATAAATGACATTTTATAGTGAATTTAATTATTATAATAATATGTGTAATAAATGTATAAAAATACAATTTGAGTATATTTTTAAAGCAATAATACATATTATACTATATTAAAATGAATCAGTAGAAACGATTATATTTAAATTTGGTAAATTATCTATAACTCCACTCGACCAGCGACCAGCGCACACAACTCAAAAACACATGTACGCAAATACGGTTGCGTGAAGCGTGGCGCAAAGCAGTGGAATTTACGAGACTCGCTAGGTCTGTAGATCCAAGTAAAGTTCATCAGTAAAAAGTATCTTTATCATGTATGTATTATTTATTTTACAATATTGGAAAATTGTTATTTAAAATGTGGTTTGGAATAAAAAAAATATGTTCTGATATATGAAATTACATCCTTCTAATGGAAAAAAATATTTGACGAATTTTCTCAAATTATGGATACCAACATCATTTTCATTTATAACTCTTGTATTTTTAATTTCACGAAGAAAAGTTATTCTTCATAAAAATCTCTTCTTGGTCTAAGACTTATGATGCAACCATCATGAATCAAATTTTATTAATTTTATACGAGGTATGTAAAAAAATATGAATTTCGAGTAAAGTATCTTTATAGTTCACAACATTTAAATTAGAATGATGTACTTGCACATTAAAACATAATTTTTAATTCTAAACAGTTTTTCGTAATAGCAATTTTCTATATTATGAATTTAAATAGGTATATAAACAAAGTTTTCGTTATGATAATGCTCGCATTTTCAGCTTGTTACATATAAAATAGAAAAGGTGTCGTTTTTCAATGAAAATGGCCAACTTTCAATTATGCATAACTAAAAAAAAAAGTATAGAAGAGTTTTTGCTTAGAAATAGGTTCTCTAGCCACATCCGTGGTTATTTTGACCAACAAATTTTCCAGCCCGTTGGAGGGGTGGGAACCGCCCCCAAGATGAAAACGTCATAATATATATTATAGGGTAGACTTTGTTTCTTGAGCTATTTCCTACTTACTGTGAAAATATCAAGTAAATCGATAGTAGTGATGAAATTAGGAGCCAAATACCCTCATTGACTGCCCTATAAATGGTTTGCGATGATCACGATTATACAGTGTGAGAGAGGACATGCAAGATTAGAGCAAAACTTCTATTTACTGTAACATTTTGAGTTTTTGAGCTACAGCAACGAGTTTTATGTCATTAGAAAGGTAATTTTGCAATCTTCCAAAATATGTAAAAATATACAAGGAATGTCTAGAAAATTTAGATTTTTTTTTTATTTCCGATTCAACCGTAAGCCATATTTTGGGTAAAATTTATTATAACTCCCCTCCTATGGGCAGTTAAGTAATCTCTGACTAATGTCATTTAATTAACCGATAGGGCATCAATAATAAACAAATTCCTTGGAGGCATTTTTGAGAAAATCTAGTTCAAAGTTATGTCAAATTTTGACGCCTTAAATATACGCAAACCATAACTTTTTCTGAAAAACGATCATATTCTTCTTATAGCTCCATCTTTAGGCTATATAACGACCTTTTCAAATTAAATTTATCTTGGTACTCTGTCCCAAACTCTTTTTTAGGGTACTTAGGGCAGTTTGCACCGACTATTATATATATTAAGGCTAGCTTAAGA